>NW_024353908.1:670017-890129 GCF_902729225.1 Pteropus medius
TCTTTCTTTCTTTCTTTCTTTCTTTCTTTCTTTCTTTCTTTCTTTCTTTCTTTCTTTCTTTCCTGTCATTTAAGATATTAATGTGACTTTCAGAGGGGGAGGGGAGAAAAATCATGTGGTAGGTCAGTCATTTTAAAGGTAGTTCCATGAAATTTTTCTGATGTGGCTCAGGTTTTGTATTCATGCCATTGTGAAGCTGCCATTTTGAGAGACAATACTTCAAACCATCAGTTTCTGTTCTCTTCAATTTCTAATAAGCAGGGAGGGGCATTAGGGTCCTCTATAAGACTATCTCAAACAACATAAAATAAAAGATGGTGAACAATTAACAGTTGCATTTCTAAATAGAAGGCAGTACTCTAAACAGAAGGCAGAGAAGCAAGAGAATAGTAGGATCATGAAGGATTATTTCTTCTGGTTCAAGGAGCTGATGTTTTATACGCAGGCCTCTAGGCATCACCAAGATCTGAAAAAAGAAAGCTGACAATTTTGAACAAAGTTTCATTTTACCATTTTATTAAATAGACAAATAGACAAACAAAAACAATCAATAAAATATAAAAATATAAAATAGGAATGTAAAAATGAGTTCTCAGATCATAGAGATGTCATAGATTATACAACATATTTTTCTTATTTCCTAGCTGATTCTAAAATAAAAGGAACTCTAGCTGCTTCAAAAAAAGGTGATACATAATAAAGCTACAGAGAGAGAAAATAAAGACCATGGAATAGATTTAATAAATGTGCTATTCACTGTGATAATATTATGGTAGAGAATAAATTGAGCTCTTAGCAGTTAGTAAGTAAGAGAGGCATGATAAATTTCACAGTCTTCTCAATGAGAAATAAAATAGCATGCCAGTTACTTAAGGAAGCTATACTTTTAATTTTTTCTGGAACTTATTTTTAAATTCCTCTGATGTCAGCCTATTTCTCATCTATGAATCAATTCTGAGAGAAATTCAAGAAGAATTGGAGGAAAAAAAGGAGATTTGGGAGTGAAATAAATTTGGTCTTGACACTACCACATGTTACCTCTACTGTCCTTAATATACTCTCAAAGTTATAATTTTTCATCTTTATCTTATAGAGGTTTAATCGTATGTTGTGTGTCTGACACACAGGATTCAATAAAGTCTAGCTAGGTTTTAAATAGCTGAAATACACCACCACAACTATTGCTTTCCCACCTCCCTCCACAACCTCACACATACTTGTAGTTTTTCTCTTTTGATTGAAATCTGTATTCTTTATCCTTAGGTTTGATTGTAGATGGCTATTTTAGATTGGTAGGTTAAAGATGTACAGAAAGGCTCTTTGAGTCTTCCTGATGAGAAGTGTGGTAGCCACTTCTGTTTTAGTGTTCACAAATACCATCAATATAACATATCTTTCTTATGTGTCATATTCAACAATCTTGAATATTAAGCAATAAGAAAATAGAAAGAAAGAAAACTATCAATGGAAACTGCCCATTTTTATAAACAGATGTTAATTGAACACATTGGTTAGGTTTACATGCACAGATACTACTTCTATAGAACACAGGACTAACAACTCTTTCAAGGAACCCTTGGAAATAATTATTCCCATGTCCTTTTTCTGCCCTTTTTCTCCTTGGTGGTCCTTAGACATTCTTTTTCTTTAATAGTACCCAAAGTAGCAGGGGGTAAGAAGGGGTAGACAAGGCTATTTTGTGTACAGTTATAGATATGGCCTTTTGTAGTTTAATTTTTGAAACTGCAGCCTTCGTTTCTTCTAATGTATTTACACAGATGTTGGGGAAGACAGCTTGTAACCATCTACCACTGGCCTCGTGGTCACCTTTGCCTTAAAGCAATCTCTGGGAGGTACATTAAAAATGATTGTATTAGGCACCCATTTCTAAAATACCATGTTTTTATTCCACGTCGTCCTTTTGGAATGTAACTTAACCCCTATTTTTTAGACAAGACATGTTTACTTAGTATTATATGATTAGTTCATTTGGAGACTTATGTTTTTCTCATGCTAATATCAGTAGTCTATACAATATATATGGGACAAGCTAATACATACCTATTATTCTACTTAAACAAATACCTAAAAAATGTTGGAATTGAGTTTTGACATAATGTCAACAATTAGCAGTTAAAGAGAAAATAAATCTTACCTGATTCTTATGTTTCAAACTTTGATATGAAAGAAATATTTTCAGGTCATACTGAATAAAACACTAATTGAAATATAAAAATATATGAAAATACATAATCACTCAGAATATCATTAAAATTAGCAGGAGATTTCGTTCTACCTTTTTCATCACTTTGCTATATTAGCTACTATAAGACACACTATGAGGATGCAGTCACACATTTTAATCTTGCCTTTAACATCTTACTTTCTCTGTAGTTTTTTTTTAAAATACGGAACTAAATGGTCAGGTCTTCCCTGGTTCTTCCTTTCAGGGATGTTTTCTGTTCCTTCAGATTTTGCAGGTGTGCATGTCCAGCTGTTATGCCAAATGCTTTATCCCATCGGGAGTTTTCACCAGGCCAGGTGTCATTGCTGCCAAGCCAAGGGAAGAACATTAAGTCAGACAGTCAGGGAGATGTGTGCAGTGTAGTTTCAGCTCACCAAGTCAGAGATGTTACATATATGATGGTGTTGAGGAGCCTGCAATAAGTGCCTGGGCAGTCTCCCTACTTTAGCAAACTCTGATCTTGCTCACTAACTGGTCATATGGACCTCCTGCTGCTATGCCTAATAACTGCAGCTTAGATGTCTACATCTTTTCTCACCTTTTCACCAGGGAGGAAGAATTGTCTTTGATTGTCTATCAGGACTAACCCTTTCTCAGCATGATAATTGTTAGCATAATTGCAAGAAAAGGACCAAAAAAGTGCATTGGAGTTGTTTCTTTTTAAAAGATATATGTAATTTGGATGAAAAAGGCACTATATATTTCACTAATTCTAGCAGTTAAGGTTCCTTTCTTTTTCATATTTTCAACCTTTACATTTATATTTTTTCTATGTATTAGAAACTCAGCTCAAATCCAAAAACCTTTATAATAATCTCTACGAACATTATCATCATCTAGAGAAGTTTCTAGATAACAGTTTTTAAAGACTCTCAGCTCCAAGGGAACGTGAATTATGAACATTTTCAGTTATTTTAAAATAATTTTTAGTTATACAATTGTGTTGTTTGTGGCTTGTTCAAACATAGAAGGGAAGAACTTAGTTTTGAAATCTCTTTCTAACAGAGGTATGAATTTACCAAAATCCTTTTTACTCAGTCTTCAGAGAAAAACCTGAGACGAAAGTGTACTTGTCCATAAAGGGAGTATGCTACCAGCCCAGAGATCAAGACGAAATGAGCAGCAAATGTATGCACGACTAACTATAATTTTCATTTACTAGAATAAGGATATATTTGAACTTAAAAAAAAAAAAACAGTCAGAAAAGGCTTCAAAGTTTCTATCGATAGAAGGGAAACAAAACATAACTGGTATCCCTTTTTAAAGAAAATATAACAAATTAATGTCAATGTTCAAAGTAAAAAGAAAATATTGATAAAAAAAGATTGTAAAAATGGAGATTCAAAGTATATTATACATTTGTGCACATATTATTTATTTGTAAATCTGTAATAACATTTACTCTATATATTTCTTAAGATAAAAAAACAACAGTAAAATTCACATTTATTTATTCCAAATTAAATAAGTTTTATTGAAGTTAATAAAATGTCTTACAATTTAAGGTTAGGTTTCATGAGGCTTTCATTTCCATTAGTGATGAGAAACAATTGAAAATAGAATGCTTTTTTCTAATTCATTTCCACCATGTTTTATAGTGAAATATTGATTTGGGATATTAGGGGATTTGCCCAAAAACCCATTTTGGATTTATATACATGATCTCACTTTTCTGCTCAGTATACCATAGTCTGCGATATTATTTTGCTTAATTTTATAGGATCATTAGTTAGCCTGTTTCATTTTCCAAAATACTGCTAGGAATCCCTGTTAGGTTTATATATACCCTATCCAGGAAATCTGGCACAAAACCACTGCTCACTTATCTGCATGACATTTATTTTGTTTTGACCAGATTCCCCCAGGTAGCTACTGCATGGATCTACTCTATCTTGGTATATAAGACTAGGATCTAATGTTTAAGAAATTTAAATGACATTTTTGAGATAGCATAAGGGGTTTACAGGAGAGATAACAACAAATTGGACACTGGAGACTATTCCTTTGTTAATTCTTTCTTACAACCATTTTGGAATTTGCCTTATAACGGGTAAGAGTCCCAGAGAAAAGAAGTGTCTCTTCTCACCCTCTACTTAACCATCTCACAAGACTCAAATTTTTGTCTCATTATTGACCATGCATGAGTTCTTCATGTCTGACCTCCCATAAACAAATGTTGCAGGACGTATACATACATATAGTCACAAAACATAATAATAATTTGTAGAGATTAAATCCTGAAAAATGAAGTATTTCAAAAATAGGAAACAAGTTGTGGAAATGTTGCGTTGGTCATAATTTAGACAAACTTGGATATTAGGATATTATCATACCTAGTACTTTTCTATGAAGCCCATTGTCCTGGCTGTCTGCACTGCAGTCCACTTTTTTTGTTTGTTTATTGCATGTGTGCATGTGTGTTTTAACCATCTCATAACCAAATGTTCCACTAGGTTAGATTATCCAAAATAGAGTGTTTGAAAAGTCAACAGCTCTTACGAAAGAGAAACTCTCTTTAGGATTTGAAATTAGTTCAATGAAAGTCAAAGATCCAAAGTCTAATCATTTGGGTTCGGGCTCCAGTTCTGGTGATATCTTCACAGAATGGTGGCTTTATGTAGGCAGATATTTTCAGGATGTGATCTATTGGTGGAGTGACTATTTCTAAAGTTATGAGCAGTAGATGTGTTTTTTATTTCTATGGCAACATTGGGACTGAATTGGGATGGGTCATGACCTTGTCTTTATCATGAAAATTAATTAATGCTTTTCTATCTTTCTTTGGCTGTTCATACAGAGATGAAATTGGATTATATATATGAAGGACCTTTCAATACATATTCGATCTTACAAAATTTCCCTCCTTGTGTTATGGTTAATTTTATGTGTCAACTTGGCTAGTCACAGTACCCAGATATTTGAAACATTCTAGATGTTTCTGAGAAACTTTTTTTTAAGGCAAGGTTAACATTTAAATCAATAAACCTTGAGTTAAACAGACTACCTTTCATAATACTGGGTAGGCCTCATCCAACTACTTGAAGGGCTTAACACAACTGACCTACCTAGAAGAAGAAGATATTCTACCAGTAGACTAATTACCTTTAGGTTTGAACTGCAACACTACCCTCGTTTACCAGCCTGCTGGTCTACCCTGTAGATTTTTGGACTTGCCAAACCTCCACAGTTGTGTGAGCCAATTCTTTAAAATTAATCTCTCTCTCTCTCCCACCACACACACACGCACACCATTAATTCTGTTTCTCTAGAGAATCCTGATTAATACACCTGCCAAAGCTTTTTATCATTTCTACTCTCTTAAAAAAAAAAAAATCTCCTGATATTCTCCAACACCCTTACTTTTATTAAAATATAATTGTATAAGTCTAAAGTGTACAATGTGATAATTTGTTACACACATATATTGCAAAATGATTACCACAATAAGGTTACTTAACAACCTATCACTTCACATTTTTTTAAGAGGGAGGAGTTAGAACATTTAAGATCTATTCTCTCAGCAACTTTCAAGTACATAATACAGCATCGTTAACTATAATCACCATGCTGTACCTTAGATCCTCAGAACTTATTCATCTTAAAAATGGAAATTTGCGCCCTTTGATTTCCCCATTTCCCCCAATTCCCAGCCTCTGAAAACCATGATTCTACTCTTTGTTTCTATGATTTCAGTTTTTTATAGATATCACATATTAGTGAAATTCTATAGGAGCATTAGTTAACCTGTTTTATTTTCCAAAATACTTCTAAGAATCCTCAATAGTGAGAAAAATCAGTATTTGTCTTTCTCTGGCTGATTTATTTCACTCAGCATAATGCCCTCAAGGTCTATCTAAGTTGTCATAAATGGCAGAATTTTGTTCTATTAATGGTTGAATATTACTCTATTGTGTGACCACAATTTTTTTTTATCAGAAAATTACCATCGATAGACACTTAGGCTATTTCCATCTCTTGGTTGTGAATAATGCTTTAATGAACATTAAGGTCTTCGAGACAGTGATTTTATTTCCTTTAGATTCATCTATAAAAATTGGATTGCTGGATCATATAGTAGCTCTATTTTTATTTTTGTTTTATTTCTATTTCTATTTCTATATTTTTATTTTTATTATGGTGACATTGGTTAACAAAATCTAGTAAGTTTCAGGAAAACAATTCAACAGAAAGGCATATAGATACATTGTATTGTGTGTTCACCACCCGTAGTTATATTTCTTTCTATTTTTAATTTTTTGAGAAAACTCCATACTCTTTTCCATGGTGGCTGCACCAATTTACATTCCCATATCCTTAATTTATTCCCCCAAACTCTTAATTTATTTTCTCTTACTAATGAATTAAGTATTATTGTCTCTAGACACCCAAATAATATATCAATACAGCATATTAGCTCTTTAAAGAATCCCATGTAATTAATTGTGTTAATTTAAAGAAAAACCTGAAACCACCTGATGTATTATTAATATTAAGAAATAAAATTTTTTCAGCTTACATTTTTTCATTCTGTTTAAATGTTTAACATTCTATTTTAGATCAACTAAATTTAAAAAATGCTTAGAACTTAAAAATAAAAAGATTTTTTTTTAAATTTAAGTTTAGCCAATATCTGTCTTTCACAACAAAGCTGACTTTTTAAATACATAAATTTATTTACAAAGAAAGTGTATGCACATGGAAATATTGCTTACATTGTATATACTTACTTTAATGATGTCCTATGGACGTTAGCAAAATAGATAATCTATTTAATGATAACCACAACCTTAATGCAAATAGTACACTAAAGATTTTTAAAAACAGAGCATGTGTGCATATTGGATGGTCTTCCAATTGTACTGTTCCTTTTGTGTATGTGTGTGTATATATAATTTTAGATATTAATAGGGATTAGATAAGGGCCAAGCAATTTGAAGATAAGTAGAAATTTTTGATATGAAAAAGAAAAAAATTATTTTTTAAATGAATTTTTAGTTAAACCAGAAAACTGGACAAGAATTTCTCCTATTTAAACAAAAAAAGATGTAGTGCACTTTTTAGACAGAAAGTGCTCTCTCTTGAATGACCCAGTGTTGGCCTTTACTACAGGAATAGATTTGTTTTGGTAGACTGCTGTAGCCAGATACCTGCAGAGAAAAGGGACTCCTAGCAGAGAAAATTCTTAATACAGTAGTTAAATATTCTTTCATTTGACTGAAGCTTTACCATATGGTATTCTCTTTTACTCAGCATAATTTATAGACTTACCTTTAAAGCATTTTATTTAAGAATAAATACAAATAAGAAAATAACAAGATAATTATATATCCCCTGTGAAAAAGTTTTAACCTATCTAAATCTAGCATGTCCACTCTAGAATAGCTGAGAACAAGGAGTAAAATGAATGTGAAAAGAAAATACAGCAGATTGTACCAGATGTTCTTCATGTGTTGGTTGTACATATATCTTTCTTTGTTGAAGATTGAGTGCAACGTACATCATTTTATTCACAATAGTCAGCTATGCATCATATATTCACATATGGATATCATTTCTCTCAAGATTTATTGAAACAGATAGGAAAAAAACAGCATGGCATATATGCTGAATTTTATATAGGCAAGTGTGAATTATATAGTTAGTAGTTAGATTCTCTCTTCAAGGAGTTTCTTATCGCTATCTCACTGGGTAGTGTAAGGATTAATTAGTTAAAGTTCGTAGGCTCTTTGAAGCTAAAAAGCACTATGCAAGTGCTAAGCATTATCGTGGTAACTTTGAGAGTGAGGTATAAGTGATTTGCAACCTTACCAGCTCTTTGAAATGTGTGTCTAGCCTGATTCACAGTTTTCTTTTACAGTGTTTTATGGATTGGAAAGTTCTTATCAGATTTTGAAGATGAAACATGTTTTATTGAAATCATACTAATCTATACAATCTTTTTTTATCTGTATTTATTAAAATGATGTTTCTCAAAGTAGAAGGAAACTTGGGATATGATTCCAAAGCTAATTCAATAAAGCATGATTTTGACATTCATTGTAATTCATCTATTATCATTTGATTAAGCTTAGTTCTCTTATTAGTGAAACTAAAATCTAGATAATTGACATGAAGTTTGCTATTCCATCTTTTTTTTTTTTTTTGCTTTAAAAGACAGGCAAACATTCATTGTTTTCATAAAACTTATTGATTTTATTAGCATGTTTCAATCATTTCTCACTATAATAATGTCAATTGTGAAATGTTATTTATTGTCTTTTAAGAAGATATTTTAAATAGTTTAACATGAGAATTATTTCTTTTATTTATAAGTCAAATTCTGCATATATCCTTTCTCTCTTCGTACTATATTACTGTTTATAGATAATGTGTCAAGAATAGTGGTGTGCTGGTTATATATTTATTTCCTATTTGTGTTTATAAAAGATTTTTTTAATAAAGTACCACATTTTCTAATTTCCCTTTTTGAAACTCCTTGGAAGTGGCAATGGGGTCAGGAAATTTTTTAAGTAAAGAAAATATGTGACAAGAAGATTCTAAGTTAAACCAAAAATTGTTCGTCATGAAATTATTTTATTTTGACTGAAAATTGAAAAACATAAAATATAAAATAATGTAATAAATATCTATTGAACTTCACCCAGAAATAAGAATATGAATGCATACCTTGTTCTATAGACATTACATTCCGTTATAATTGAAGCACATACGTCTCCTTGAGTTCATTCCCTTTTCTCCCTGTCCAGAGGTGTAAATATTATGAACCTGACATTTAACTTACCTTCATGTTTTTATATTTTATTAGAATATATGTTTATAAATAATACTTATTAATGATTTGTGGGTTTTTAATATTGGTGCAAGTAGTATTATTTTCTTTTTTCTCACTTAATATTCTTATTGAGAGCTACTCATATTGAAATTGTAGATCCCAGTCTGCTGTATTCCATCATACTCCATAATGTGTTTACCTGAACACTTCAAGGCAAACATGTGTAAGAGTTTATAGAAAAGGAATAGTTGGATTGCAAAGTGTGCACAATTTCAGTTTTGGGGAGACCAAGCAACCTCATTTGCTCCCAAGAGTGCCACTTTACTACCCTTGTTCACACATCCTGATTGGCTTAACATCTGTCCTGGATTTTTCTTTTTTTAATAAAATTTATTATAAATTGCACTTATAAAAACTTGCGTGGGTTTGTTAAATGTCCATATTGTCTAATATTTCCAGCTTTTGTTATGGCTCTATGAAAATATGAAACATATGACATGTTAACAGAGTTCTAACCTCAACAGAGGGTTAAATCTGAAAACTGACTTTATTTTTCTGACCCATTTCAAAAAAGAAAACATGGCTAATGCCTCCCTTTCAAGGACAGTGTGCAGAGTGCTTGATGATAGAACAATGTACACTGAGCTGGTAGTGAAATGGGACAGCTAACTCTTTCCAATCTCATGTGGAAATATTGGACATTAGTTTTTCATGCTGCCCACTTAAATGAAACTGGCAGGCCACCATATGTTGGATTTGGAAAAACAAAGAAAATAAGAGGTTAGTATATGTGAATAACATGCAGTAAATAGAAGCTGAACACATAGAAAATAGTTCATTGGTCTTGCTACAGTGGTTTTGTCATCTCACACACACACACAACTATTTATTCAGTTTCTTGGTATTTTTCAGTTTCTTTTTATTTTGAAATAATGTTTCAGCAATAAGTTAAAAACAATGAGTGCATGTTGAGTTAAATACTAAATGCTGAATTTTCCTTTCAAGAAAGTTTATGGCAACCATAAAATGTGTATAATTTATCTGTTGGCTTTTTGTGTCCACTATGAGGTCATAAAGTAAACTCCGATCTCCTGAAATCCAGAAGACACAAATATGAAGAAAAAAAATATTAGTTGCTACTTCAAAAGTTAATAGTTACATTAAGAAAACTACCTGAAGATGTCAATTTCACAGGTTCAACATAAAACTGCACAAAGCTTACAAGACTATCACTCTGAGAAGCATGACTTTTCATTTAGAGCAAATTACTTTTCTCTTAAATAAATTATGCTTATTTTTATCTCAAATCTTTTTTTCACTTATAAAATATGCAGCATTAGCTATTAATATATTAGCTCCATTAGCAGCAGAGGAGATTCACAAACAGTTGAATAAAACCATAGATGTTTCGTATAGAAATTAAATTAAAAAACAGTTCAATTGAGCATCCAATACTTAGACCTAATAAAGCTATTGGAAGTTTATTCTGCTAAAAATGAAACATTTGACAACATTATAAATGCTTTTTAAAATTCTGTCAAAAAGTTAAATACTGATGATAACACTTGTTGGTGATAACGTGAATCAACTTTGGCAATGACTGAATGTAATTCTGTACAAATCAATAGTAAACTGTATTAAAATACATTTTCAGAAAATAACCAGAGATTATGATGACTAACAAATGGCTTTAAATATGTAAATATACCCCACAATAATTAATCTGCTTGCTATTTTTAATGTTTAAATAAGAAATTTTAAAAAAGTTATTTTTTGCTTTGTTTCAAGGTTCACAATTATGGTTTAAAATTTTGAAAAATTTTATTTTCAAAAGTTGTATTTTTTACTTATTTTTTTATGTGACATTGGTTAATGAAATCCAGTAAGTTTCATGTACACAATTTAACAGAAATGCAATATATATATATATTGCATTGTGTGTTCCCCTCCCATAGTTAGATTTCTTTCTGTCACCACATGTTTGACCCCTTTTACGCGATCTACCTCCATTCTCTCCCCTCCCCCTCTTCCCTCTGGTAACCACTAGTCTACTATCCATGTCCATGAGTCTCTGCTTGTTTGTCCTCTTTGTTTGTTACTTTTAGGTTCATACCCCACATATAAGTGATATCATGTGGTTTTCCACATTTTCTGTCTGTCTTATTTCACTTAGCATGATTATCTCAAGGTACATCCACATTGTCACAAATTTCATCTCTTCTTTTGGCAGAGTAATATTCCATTGTATATATGTATCACAGCTTCTTTAGCCAATCATCTATCCTAAGATACTTCAATTGCTTCCATGTCATGGCCACCATGAATAATACTTCTATGAACATGGATGTGCAAATATCTTTTTGGATATATATTTTCAAGCCTTTAGGGTAAATACCCAATAGACGGATTGCTGGATCATACAGTAGATCAATTCTTAGTTTTTTGAGGAATCTCCATACCGTTTTCCATAGTGGCTGTACTAATTTGCAGTCCCACTAGCAGTGTAGGAGGGTTCATTTTTCTTTGCATCCTCTTCAACATTTATTATTACTTGTCCTGTTGATTATAGCTATTCTAACAGGTTTGAAGCGGTATCTCATTGGGGTTTGGTCTGCATTTCCCTAATAGCTAGAAATGATGAGCATGTTTTCATATGTTTGTTGGCCATTTGTATGTCTTCTTGGGAGAAGTGTCTGTTCAAGTACTCTGCCCAGTTTTTGATTGGATTTTTTTGTTGTTGTTGTTATTAAGTTGTATGAGTTCTTTGTATATTTTGGATATTAGGCCCTTATTGGAGGTGTTGCTTGCAAATATATTTTCCCATTCAGTTGGTTGTCACTTTACCTTGTTGACAGTTGTAGATGCTTTTTAGTTTGATGTAGTCCCATTCATTTATTTTTGCTTTCACTTCCCATGCAATTGAGGTCAAATTCATAAAATCCTCTTTAAGTCCAAGGTCCATGAGTTTAGTCCCTATGTTTTCTTTAATGCACTTTATTGTTTCAGGTCTTATATTCAGGTCCTTAATCCATTTTGAGTTAATTTTGGTGTGTGGAGATAAACAACAGTCTAGTTTTATTCTTTTGCAAGTGGCTTTCCAGTTTCCCAGCACCATTTACTGAAGAGGCTTTCCTTTCTCCACTGTATGTTTTTGTTCTTTTTATCAAAAATTATTTGCCCATATAAATATAGGTTTATTTCTGACTCTCCATTCTGTTTCACTGGTCTATGTGTCTGTTTTTCTGCCAATACCATGCCGTTTTGATTATTGTCACTTTGTAGTACAATTTGAAGTCTGGCAGAGTGATGCCACCAGCCTCGTTCTTTTTTCTCAGGATGACTTTGGCAATTCAGAGTCTTTTGTGCTTCCATACAAATCTGATGGTATTTTGCTCTTTTTCTTTAAAAAATGCAGATGAGATTTTGATAGGGATTGCATTAAATCTGTAAAATGCTTTAGGTAATATGGTCATTTTAACTATGTTGATTCTTCTAATCCAAGAACACGGAATATCTTTCCATTTCTTTGGATCTTCGATTTCTTTTTATAGAGTCTTGTTTTCATTATATAGGTCCTTCACATGTTTTGTTAAATTTATTCCTAGGTACTTTATTCTTTTTGGTGCAATTGCAAAAGAAATTATTTTCCACTTCTTTTTCTGACACTTCATTGTTAGAATATAGGAAAGCTATGGATTTTTGAAAGTTGATTTTGTAATCAGAGACTTTACTGTATTTGCTTATTGTTTCTAGTAGTGTTCTTGTGGGGTCTTTAAGGTTTTCTATATAGAGAATCATGTCATCCACAAATAGCGACAGTTTAACTTCATTTCCTATTTGGTTGCCTTTTATATATTTCTCTTACTTGATAGCACTCGCTAGGACCTCCAATGTTATACTAAATAACAGGGGCTATCGTGGACAGCTTTATCTTGTTCCTAATCTTAGAGAGAAGGGTTTTTACTTTTTCACTATGAAGTATGATGTTGGCTGAGGTTTGTCGTATATATATGGCCTTTATTATGTTAAATTACTTTCTTTCTATACTGATTTTCTTGAGTGTTTTGATCATAAATGGATACTGTTTCTTGTTGAAGGCTTTTATGCATCTATTGATATGATCATATGATTCTTATTTTTTAATTTATGTGGTGTATCACATTAAGAAATTTGCGTATGTTGAATCATCCCTATGCCTCTGAGACGAAGCTTACTTTATCTTGGTGTATAATCTTATTAATATGTTGCTCTATTTGGTTAGCTAGTATCTTATTTAGGATTTTTGCCTCTGTGTTCATGAGAGATATTGTTCTGCAGTTTTCTTTTTGTGTTATCTTTACCAGGTTTTGGTGTTGGGGTAATATTGGCCTCATAAAATGAGTTGGGAAGTATTGCCTTCTCTTTGATTTTTTGGAAGAGTTGAGGAGAATAGGTATGAAATCTTTGAATGTTTGGTAGAATTCACTGGTGAAGGCTTCTGGTCCTTACTTTTACTTTTTGATAGGTTTTCGATGATCGTTTCAATTTCCATACTGCTGATTGGTCTATTTAGATTTTCCAGATCTTTTTCATTCAGTCCAGGAAGCTTGTATTTTTCTAAGTACTGGTCGTCTTCTTCTAGGTTATTAAATTTGGTGTTATATATTTTTTCATAGTATTCTTGTATGATTCTTTGTATTTCTATGGTGTGTGTCATACTTTCTCCTTTTTCATCCCTGATTTCGTTTGTGTCCCTTCTCCCTTTTCTTTAGTGAGTCTAGCTAGGGTTTCGTCAATTTTATTAAACTTCTCAAAGAATTAACTCTTTGTTGCATTTATTTTTTCTATTGCTTTTTTGTTTTCAATTTTATTTAATTCTGCTCTAATTTTGGTTATTTCTTTTCTTCTGTTGGCTTTAGGCTTTATTTATTCTTTCTTTTCAGTTTATTAAGATGAAGCATTAGATTGTTTATTTGGGCTCATTCTTGTTTTTGGAGATAGGCCTGTAATGATATGAACTTTATTCTTATGATCATTTTTCCCATGTCCCAATGTTTGATATGTTGTACTATCATTATCATTCATTTCTATGTATCTTTTGATCTCTCTTTTTATTTGTTCTGTGACCCAGTTATTCAGTAGCGTGTTGTTTAATCTGCATATATTTGTGGTTCTTCCTGCTTTCTTTTTGCCATTGATCTCTAGTTTCAAAGCATTATTATCAGAGAATAATGTTCATATGATTTCAACCCTCTTATATTTGTTGAGGCTATTTCTGTGTCCCAGTATGTGGTTGATTCTTGAGAATGTTCCACATGCACTAGAGAAGAATGTATAAGCAGCTGTTTGGGGATGGAAGGCTCTGTAAATGTAAATTATGTCCAGTTGGACTAATGTGTCATTTAAGGATGTTATCTCCTTATTGATTTTCTGTTTGGATGATCTATCCATATCTGACAGTGGGGTATTTAGGTCCCCTACTACGATAGTGTTTTGGTCTGTTTCTCCCTTCAGTTCTTTTAGTAATTGGTTTACATATTTCGGGGCTCTCTGATTGGGAGCATAGATATTAATGTCTTATGTCTTCTTGGTGCATGATTTCCTTTATCATCATAAAGTGTCCCTCAGTATATTTCTTTATCTTTTTTATTTTGAAGTCTATTTCATCTGATATTAGTATCACTGCTACTGCTTTTCTCTGAATACCATTTGCTTGAAATATCATTTCCCACCCTTTCTCTTTGAATCTATATTTGTCTTTGGAGATATGTCTCCTGGAGGCAGCATATAGGTGGGTTTTGTTTACTGATTCCGTTTGAAACTCTGTGCCTTTTTATTGGCGAGTTAAGTCCATTTACATTTAGGGTGATTATTGAAATATGAAGTTTTCTTATGGCCATTTTATCTTTTGCTTTCTGGTAGTTTGGTGTTTCCATTGCTTCATTGTCCTTGTGTCTTTTTTTTTTTTAATTTTTATTGGGTTGTGGATTTTCCTTCTGGTCCTTTTTGTTTTATGTTATATACTTATTTCTGAATCTTTGGTGTGTGGTTACCATTAGGAATATATAAAGGGTAATAGTCCATTTTCTTTTGTGTGTGCCTTATCTCCATTCCCCTTTGTGAATTTGAATCTTTGAATCCTCCCCTTTTGTATCATTTTGTCCCTGTATATGCTGAACTTTCATTACCACTATGCTATAACAAATCTCTTCTTTTACTGTTTAAGCTTATAATGCCCTGTTTTTAATAAGGGTTGCACTCCTCTGCTTCTATCTGCCTGCCAGTCATTTTACTCATAGTTATGTATTTTGTTGTAATTTTGTTTTATGTGAGTTGACCCCTTTCAGTATTTCCTGTATTGCAGACCTCATATTGGAAAATCCTCACTTTTTGTATGTCTGGAAAGGTCTTTATTTCTCTTTCATATCTAAAGGAGAACTTTGCTGGATGCATTTTTCCTGGCTGGTAGTTTTTTTCATTTAATATTTTGAATATTTGATTCCATTCCTTTCTGGCTTGTAAGGTTTGTGCTGAGAAATCCGATGATAATCTAATGTGTTTTCTTTTATAGGTTACTGTCTTCCTTTCTTTGGCTGCCCTGAAAATTCTTTCTTCATCATTCATTTTTGATAATTTTAATACAGTGTTTCTTGGAGAAGGTTTTTTTGGGTTGAGATAATAGTGTGTTCTGTTGACTTATTGAATTCTAATCTCCAGCTCATTCCTTAGATTTGGGAAATTCTTGTCAACTATTTGTCTGAAAATGCTTTCTAATCTTTGCTCCTTTTTTTCCCCTTCAACAATGCCCATTATTCTCATGTTTTCTCTCCTGATGGTATCAGTTAGCTCTTGAATTTTTCTTTCATTATTTTTCATTCTTCGGTTTCTCTCTTCTTTCTGATTTATTTCTAGATTTCTGTCTTTGATATCACTGATTCTTTTCTCCATTTGGTCAACTTTATTTCCCAAGCTTGCTATTTCATTTTTCAACTCTTGCAGTGTGTTCTTTATCTCCAGAAGTTCTATTCAGTTCTTTTGAAGCTTTCAGTCTCCTTGATAAAGAACTCATTCTGCTCATCTAGCTGTTTTTTAATTTCTGAAATTGTTGATATGAATCATTTCTGATTCATATCATTTTTCAGAAGTACCATCCTGAATTCTCTGTCATTTAAGTTGCATCTTTCTATGTCCTTATTTTCTGAAGATTTTTCTCTTTCTTTCTGAGCTGCCTTGTCACTTGGTTGTTCATGGTGTTTAATGGACTATTTCTCCATCTGTGTATTAATGGAATTGTATTCTGCTTTTTTTCCGGAAAGAAGATTTATTGTATAAAGGTCTCTCTTATACAAATTAGCCTGTTTCTAATTTGGCGTTTTTCTTTTGGTTTCCAGTAGGTGGTGTCTAAGCCTCTTTGATCTCTGCTTTATATGAAGTATTAGTAATGCCTTTTTTTCTTATAGATATTCAATCTTGCTTACTAGCCTGAGTCTTAGTCCCTGTTAGTGTTAGTGACGGTTTCCAAAAGATTTGCTCAGATTCCCCTGGGGCTCCGCATTTTCTGTTTTGGAGCATGGGCCCTCTGGTTTGGGGATGGGGCTGTTGTCATTCCTCATTTGCATCCATTGGCTGAATAGTCAACTGTTTCTTCCCTGCCATTCACACTTCTTTGCTGTACTCACTTCTCTGCTTTCTGCCCTGATCCCTGGGCACTGCTGCTGTGTGTTGCTCACAGCTCTCTCAGGCAGAGTTAGTTGTTCAGGAAACACTCCTCACCTTTTCCCTTCCCCCTCCTCCTGCAGGGAGCTCAGGCTGTGAAAAGCAACTTTTTTGTTTCTTCCAATCTACTGCCCAACTCCTGGGGTTCTGACCTGCGGTAGCTCTTATGGGCAGATTCTACATTTGGATGTGCTAGTGTGCCAGTTGAGTGTTTTTTGTTGAGTTTTAGATGTTCAGCTTATTGTTGTTTCAAGGGAACATCTCTCACTATGCCATGTTTCTGACTAAGAATGGTCTTTTGAGAAGTCCCTCCCTAAGCACCTTGTAAACAGGATATACATCAAGTTCTCATGATACAAATCTGGCTAGGACCCTGAGGTGCATCATCACTGCACTTTGAGTGGGGGAGGGAAGTAGCAAGGCTTCCAGGAATTGGGGTTTGCTTTATAGGTAGGCCAGCCAGAAAACTTGTGGACGAGTCTGGGACGAAGGGCCTCAGACACCCTGGACACCCAAGTATTTCTCTTCCCAGCATCTCAAAACATTTTGAATAGTATTATTTACATGTCTATCAACATAAAAAATAACAATTTGTCAGTCTGTAAGTATATTAAATATTACATCATTTTATATACTTTAGTATATTGTTTTATTCTAAAAAAGTCACAGTTTACCAATACATGTTATATACCATAACTTTATGTTATACCATACCAATACATGTTATACCATAACTTTACTAGATATCATTAAATTACTCTATGGATCAGTGAACAAATTACTTGTCAACAGTTGATATTATTTTGTACAAGTTGCCAAACTAATAAATGAAAGATGAAACTTCATGTAATTTTATATTGTATCTCCCTAATTACTAATGATTTTGAGCATCATGACATTTTTTATTGGCATTAAGTTTTCCTCTTTTTCATTTAAGTAAGACTGTCTTTTTTTGTTGTTTATTTGTAAGATTTATTTATATTTTTTTAATATTTTTTTTTATATAATTTTAACAATGCATACCTGGACTTCCATAGACAATCAAGATAAATTTTGGAATCCATGATCTGAAGATTTCCAAAAAGTCAACTCGGATGTCTTCTGAAGCTATAATGCTATCATCAAATGAATTAAAGTATTTTGCCATTTTAGCTAAACATATTTAAAAATATTCATTAAAAACTCTAAAGCACTAAATGCTGTCCTCTTAATAAATGCTGCCTTTGAACGACTATTTTAGCAAAATTCTTTACCCTTACAGAAAGCTCCTACTTATTAAATGTTATTTACCTAGTTCCTGGATGATCAATTAAATATTTCTCAAAATTGTCTTTTTTTGTAATAAATAATCACTTAGTACATTTGTTAACTATGCAGGCTTTCCAAGTCTCATTTCAGCTCATTGAGTAAGAATTTCCAATGAAAATAACTCTAGATTTTTAAAATAGACCTAGTTATTCTTATATTTGGGAACGTTTTGGAAACTTTGCTCTGACACACAGTGAAAATAACATAAACAATGGAAATCAAGTTACAATCAGAAAAAAAAAACTTATCTTCTTTCCACTCACTCCTTCCCAAACTGTTTTTCTCAATCTTAGAGATATATATATGTGTATATGCTCCAGCTATTCAGCATTTCTGATGAGTCAGAAATCTGTTGGTTTGCAATTTAACAAATTTGCAACCTCTTTCTGAAAACTTTCCTTGATGACATAAAATTTCTGGCTACACACTCATGTATCACTTAATGCATATTTCTTGCTATAAAATAGCAGTATTTAACAAAAGTATTTCACCACTATAGAAAAAATATTCCATTGCAACTAAAATTATATGAAAATTTGGACACTAACATTTTGAACTTGAGATATTCATGGACTATGGGAAAGCAGTTTGAGATGTCAAAGGCTTTTATAAGAAGAGTTCTTATTAACTTTTAAATTGTTTTGTGTTAATAGATGTGCAAGTATTGCATGAACAAGTCACTGAAGTGTAACTATAGTTAAAGTTGTAAAAACTTTACAACTTAGTAGGGTCTCCACTGGAAATTTAGACTTTGGCTCAGCTGGTAGATTTTGAAGAAAATGATATTTCTGATTCTTCGTTAATTTTTGAGTAGGCTCTTAAGAGAAGATAGCACAATATTGTAAAAAGAGGCCAATTTTGTAGTCAAACAACAGACTTTGAGAATTTAGCTATTTTAAGTCTCAAATTCAGGTTTGTAAAATGGGATTAAAAATATCTACTACCTGACAGAGTGGTTATAAAAATTATATAATAAAACTAATGATGATCAATTATATTTTCTCTGTATTTTTACTTAAAACAAAGACCACATTTAACTTAGTTACTCTGCATAGCTTCATGTGGAAATTTAAAAAAAAAAAATACCTTCCTGGTGATGAAGAAAAGAATAGTTAGTCTGACAAAGTAATGAAGGAGACTAAAATTTTGCCAGCCTAAAACTGCTTTTTGGGACATTTTTTAAGCTGGTAATTAAAAAACAAAAGACTCAAAAATTCTTTGACCTTCCCTCTTTTCTGCCTAAAGTATGATAAGTAGATAGAAAGGCTCTGAGCATGGGCCTGTTAACTACAACACACTCTTTGTCCCATTGTTTCTGGGTTTCCTAACAAAAATTTGCTTACCACATGTGTTCCATTCTTCCTCAGCTATCTGTAAATTGCCTATTTTTTTTGAACTTTCAAACTCTTGCTCCCTCTTTCTCCTTTGTCCATAATGGCATATAAACTCCCAACTACTGAATGTTTCAGCTCTCATTTTAATATGGTACCCCCAAAGGTACATTAGAATAATAAACTCTAAACATTTTATCTTGTTAATCTGTCTTTGTTAATTTGGTTAACCCATCTAAAAGAACTTAGAAGGTGAGAGGAAAAATATTTTTTTTAGCCTCCACAGTATAATACACAGTCTATCAGTGATTTTAAAGGTATCATTGTTCTATAAAGAAATTGACATGACTTGCAAAAAAAGTGGATAGTAGTAGGTGATTTAGGACACAATCATTTTTTTATTATGTTTATATAATTTTTGGGCAGGATGCAAAGCCTGAACTCAACGGTTAGATGTGAAGAAGGAAGAGTCATTGGGAAAAAGGTGTCTCAAGGATGAGTCCTCTAAATTTCTAGATTGGATGGTGTATGGTGTATGGTGCTACTAGTTTCTGAGCTAGAAGAATACTGGAATACTATAGGAGGAACCAAGTTTTGTGAGCAAAATAAAAGATCTCATTTTAATATGCTGAGACATAAAGTAGAAAATCAGATATGTTCGTCAGGCTGTCAGTGCAAATATGTGACATAGAGATGTAAATTTGTTAGTGGTTAGCACAGGAAAAGTGTTTCAAACCCTGATAATTTCTACATCTAGAAATAAAAACAAAGAGGGTCCATGATTAAGACCTAAACAACTCCAACAGTTAGAGATTTAGTAGAGTAGCCAAAAAAAAATAAATAAACATAAAAAGTTTATTTTAAAATTAATGGGAAAAAAACAAATAACTTAGTAAGAGGTAATGAAACAACTAGCTATTAGGTAGTAAATTGGGAAAATAATAAAATTTATAGAGTATCTGTGATCAAGTATTTAAATCTAAAACAATGAAACCAGTCACATGCTAGAATTAAATACATAAAATTAACTTATTTTAATGGCAATATATTATAAGCAAAAATAAACAATTATTATAAATTCTATTAACAGATGTTTTCTATCACTTTCTTGCTTTTCTTCTTTATTTATAAGTTGTTTTAATTCACCAAAGGTGACTTCTTAACCCAATTATTATTTTTTATTTAATGTTCCCTCTCTGTTTTTAATATATACAACATCACATTTCTTGGTGAAGAAGAAATGGAGAATTTGGACTGTTATATTTAAAACACTTTTGCAGGAACTGACAGAAGCATGGCGGCATGAGGGATCTCCTGGATCTCTTCCTTTGAAATAAAAAAAGAGCTGAACATCTACAATTCAACAAATAGCACCCAACCTACACACAAGCATGTCTGAGAGATCTGGGTATCAGAGCATCTGAGGTGGGCAAATTGCAGAAGTCTGGGAGGCGGATTAGGACAGAGGCACAAAAGAGCTGCAATACACACCTGGAGCTTCCTGCAAGGCGAGGGGGAGGGAAGATTTTATTGCCTGTTCTTTTCTCTTTGAAGCCTGGAACAGTGCTGCCTGAGTGATCAGCATATTCCATGCAGCGGAGCCCAGTGATCAGGGAAGAGAGCAGGGCAAAGACTGAGTATGGAGAGGCCACAGCCGTGTGTTAGCAATCATCATTGGGAAGCAGGAGCTGTCACAGAACCTGACCGTGCCTCCATCGCCAACCCAGAGCGTGAGCCCCACATTCCTCCCCCACATTCTCCCCCCACCCCCAACCATCTTTCCAAAGCTAGTATCACCGAGACCCAGTGGAATTTGTGCAACCAGTATTGAAACATACTCTATAGCCAGTAGCAGAGATAGGAGTGGTAATATACAGGCAAGATAGCTGAAACCTGGGGAACAGCATTACAGGAAGAGAAATAGCCACACAAAGCCAAGCTTCTCCCAATCAACACCACCCCTGCCCAGACAGGAAAATGTGGAAGAAAGCAGCGGGACATTGCATCTGACTGTTGAGGCAGTAGTAGGAATTCAGGGCCTATTCGGAGGTTCAGACCCCCATTGCCCATTGCATCCTCCCACAGGGGTGAAGCCCTGGGACTGAAAAGACCTGGTGGCAGGGAAGGCACACAGCTCACCTGAAAGGTAAGGACATTTTTACCTCAAAGCAGATTGAAGAGGCTTGGATGCCACCTACTGGAAATCAAAAGAAAAACATCTCTTAACCTGAGAGAGATCACTACACAATAAATTTTCTTTAAAAAAATACACTCCAGTTAATGCCCAGGCAGAGAAATAATCCATCGAATGCCATAAACAACCAAGGTGACAGGCAGCTCGGAAAGAAAGTTAAAAATCCCCAGAAAATAAGCTTAAAGACATAGAAATATGCAATATAAATGGAAGAGAATTCAAGACCGCACCTCTGAAAAAACTCAATGAGATGTAAGAAAATTCTGACTGACAATTCAAAGAACTTAGAAACAAAATCAACGAACAACATAAATAATTTATCAAGGATATTGAAACTTTACAAAAGAATCAAATAAAATTTCTAGAGAATCAAATAAAACTTCAAATAAAAAACTTATTAAAAGAGATAAAGAGTGAAATAGCAAGCATAGGAAATAGAGCTGACCAGATGAAAGAAAGAATTGGTGATATCAAAGACAGAAATATGGAAATGATGCAGAAGAAAAGTGAGACTTGAGAATGAATTTTTTTTTTAAAAAAAGAAAGAACTCTACAATAATTATCTCACACTATCAGAAAAAGTAACATAAGAGTAATGGGTGGACCAGAAGGAGAAGAGAGGGAGAAGGGAACAGAGAGCATAGTCAATAAGAATTTCCAAAACCTATGGAAAGAATTGGATCCTCAAATCCAAGAAGCAAATAGAACACCTTAGTATCTCCTCTAAGACACATTGTATTATAGTTGTCAAAAAGTAATGACAAAGAAATAATTCTCAAGGAAGCCAGGGAAAAGAAGACAATAACTAATAAAGGAAAATCCATTAGTCTATAGTTGGACTTCTCAGCACAAACCTTATAAGCAAGGAGGAAATAAAACCAAATATTCAAACTATTGAAAGAAAGATATTACTAACCATGAATAATATATCCAGCAAAGCTCTCCTTTAGATATAAAGGAGAAATAAAGACTTTTCCAGACATACAAAAGTCGAGGGAATTTTCCACCATAAGGCCTGCATTACAGGAATACTAAAGGGTGTCACTCTACCTAAAACAAAAGGACAAAAAAACATTCATAACTATGGGTAAGATGACTACAGACATACAGAAGTAGGAAAGTGCAACCTTTATTAAGAACAGGGTATTATAAGCTTAAATATTACACAATGGTTAAAAGCGGGAAAAAAAAACTCTAAAAAGAGAAGAAAACAGCTACTGCAACTTAAATGAATGTACAGCATATATAGGAATAATTTGAAATAACAAAAACAGAAAAAGAGAGGGAGTAAAAATCTAAATCTGCAAAGGAGGATGGAGATAAGGCACATGCCGGAGAACACGAAATATTGTATATGTATAAATATCTTTATATAAACAATGCAACACACAGAAATCCAGAACTGAGACACGTAAGACATAACAAGAGGGAACAGAGGGAAAAACCACAAAACACGACCAGATTAAAATAACAGACAAAAATGCAAGGACAAAGAAACTATGGAGACACCAAGCTACCAGAAAACAAAAGATAAAATGGCTATAGAAAAACTTCATCATATTTTAATAATCACCCTAAATGTAAATGGACTGAACCCACCAATAAAAGGGCACAGAGTAGCAGTTTGAATCAATAAACAAATCCAACCATATGCTACCTTCAAGAGACACATTTCAGCTGCAAAGACAAATACAGACTCAAAGTAAAAGGGTGGAAAATGATACTACAAGCAAATGGTATCCATAGCAGGTGAAACCATAGTTATATCTGATGAAATAGACTTCAAGATAAAAAAGATGAGAGAAATGATTGACACTTCTTAAAGACTTAACATATTATGCTCTCAATCTGAGAATACCAAAGGGAACACATAAAGCAACTACTAACAGAACTGAAAATAAAAAGAAACTGACAAAGCACAATTATAGTAGGGAGCCTAAATACTCCACTGTCAGATGGATAGATCATTCAAATAGAAAATCAATAAGGAAATATTATCCTTAAATGATAAATTAGACCAAGTGGATATAATTGACATTTACAGAGCCTTTCATCCCAAAACAGCAGCTTATACATTCTTCTCTAATGCACATGGAACATTCTCAAGGATAAAAACATATGTTAGGACACAAGACTAGCCTCAACAAATTTATAAAGATTGAAATCACACGAAGCATATTCTCTGGCCACAATGCTTTGAAACTGGAGATCAACTGTAAAAATAAACTGGGAAGAACCACAAATACATGGAGATTAAAATGACATGCTATTAAGTCATAGAAGAAATAAGAGATCAAAAGATACATAGAAATAAATGAGAATGAAAATACAACATATCTAAACTTTTAGGACACAGCAAAAGTGGTAATAAGAAGAAAGTTCATATCATTACAGGCCTATCTCAAGAAACAAGAATAATCCCAAATAAACAACCTAACATTACATTTTTAAAATCTTAAAAAGAACAAATGAAGTTCCAAGTCAGCTGAAGAAAGGAAATAACAAAAATTAGAACAAAATTAAATGCAATTGAGAACAAAAAGACAATAGAAAAAATTAATGCAACAAAGAACTAGTTCTTTGATATTAATAAAATTAATATCAAATTAATATCAAAATTAAAATCCTGACTAGACTCACTAAAAAAAAAAAAAAAAGAGAGAGAGAGAAAGGACACAAATAAACAAAATCAGAAATGAAAGAGAAGTTACAGCAGATACCGAAATACAAAAGATCGTACAGGAATACTGTGAAACATTATATGACACCAAATTTAAGAACCTAGAAGAAATAGACAAGTTCTTAGAAATATACCTTCTAGACTGAATCATGAAGAATGGAAAGATCTAAATAGACTGATAAACGGTATAGAAATTAAAACAATCATCAAAAACCTCTCATAAAGTAAAAGTCCAGGACCAGATGGCTACACCAGTGAATTCTACCAAACTTTCAAAGATTTAATATCTATTCTTCTCAAATTTTAAAAAAATTGAAGAGGCAATACTTCCTAACTCATTTTATGAGGCCAACATTACCCTGATAAGAAAATCTGGTAAGGATAACACAAAAAAAGAAAATTATAGACCAATATCTAAGATGAACACAGAAGTAAAAATCCTAAATAAAATCCTAGCAAACCAAATACAGTAATACATTATAAAGATAATACATCAGAATCAACTGGGGTTTACTCCAGGGGCACAAGGATGATTCAACACATATAAATTGATCAATGTGATATACCACATTAACAAAATAAATGGCAAAAATCATATGAACATATCAATCAATGCAGAAAAAGCATTTGACAAGATATAACATCCATTTATAATTAAAACACTTAAAATGGCTATAGAAGGAAAGTACCTCAACATAATAGAGGCCATATATGACAAACCCTCAGCTAATATCATACCTATATTGTAAAACTAAAAACCTCTCTAAGATTAGGAACAAGAAAGGGCTGTCTGCTATCACTAGTATCATTCAATATAGTATTGGAAGTCCTAGCTAGAATACTCAGGCAAGAAAAATAAAAAAAAGGTATCCAAATAGGGAATGAAGAAGTTAAATTGTCACTTTTTGCAGATGACGTGATTCTCCATATAAAAAATCTTAAAAGACCCTACTAAAAAACCTTAGGAATAATAAACAAATAATTTCAGGATACAAAAATCAATGTTTAAAAATCCATAAAGTGCTTTTATCCTCTAACAATGAATTTCCAGAAAAAGAAATGAAAAAAAAAAACTTTGCAATTATAACAAAAAGAAAATACCTAGGAATTAACCTAACGAAAGATGTGAAGAACCTATATGCTGATAACTATAAGATATTACTTTAAAAAACTGAAGACAAAAAGAAATGAAAAGATATTTTGTGTTCTTGGATTGGAAGAACCAATATAGTTAAAATGACCTTATTACCTAAAGCATTATACAGAGTTAATCCAACCTTCATCAAAATCCCAATGGCATTTTTTATAGAAATAGAACAAAAAATCATTGGATTTGTGTAAAAGCACAAAGACTCCAAATAGCCAAAGCAATCCTGAGAAAAAGGAACAAAACCAGAAGTATTACACTCCCTGACTTCAAATTATACTACAAAGTGACAATAAGTAAAACAGCATGGTAGTGGCAGAAAAACAATGTCTCTGATAAGTGCCTAATATACAAAATATATAGAGAACTCATACAACTCAACAATAAAAAAACAAACGAGTCAATTAAAAAATGGACAGAAGACCTGAACAGACACTTCTCCCAAGGAGATATACAAACGACCAAAACTTATGAAAACATGCTCAACTTCTCTAGTTATTAGGGAAATGCAAATCAAGACTACAGTGAGGTACCATCTCACACCTGATAGAATGGCTATCATCAACAAGACAAGTAATAACATGTTGGAGAGGTTGTGGGAAAAAAGGAACTCTTATACACTGCTGGTGGGAATGCAAACTGATACAGCCAGTATGGAAAGCAGTATGGAGGTTCTCAGAAAACTAAGAATGGAATTACCATATAACCATGCAATCCCCCTTCTGGGTATTTTATGCAAACAAACAAACAAACAAACAACAACAACAACAACAACAACAAACAAAAAAAAACCACCCTGAAAACATTCATCAGCAAGAATATATGCACTCTGACATTCATAGCAGCGTTATTCACCGTGGCCAGGACATGGAAGCAACCAAAGTGTCCTACAATAGATGACTGGATGAAGAAGATGTGGTACATATATACAATGAACTGTTAATCAGCTATAAGAAAAAATGAAATACTTTATTGCTATTTGCGACAACATGGATGGATCTTGAGATAATCATGCTAAGCAAAATAAGTCAGACAGAAAAAGTTGAAAACCATATGATTTTACTCATATGTGAGATACAAACTGGAAGTTTCAAACAAACATGACAAAGAAACAGAGACTCATGGATAGGGATTGTGGATTAGTGGTTATCAGAGGGAAGGAGGAGGGGGAGGAGATAGACAGGGGTCAAAGGGATCTAATATTTGGTGACAGAAGGAAATCTAACTTAAGGTGAACACACAATGCAATGTATATATATGACATATTATTGAATTGTACACTTGAAACTTATTTGATTTTTTAAATCAATGTCACTCCAATAATTTTAATTTAAAAAAGAAAAAGAAAAAATAAAATAC
The DNA here is from genome assembly GCF_902729225.1 of Pteropus medius. Classification (NCBI taxonomy): domain Eukaryota; kingdom Metazoa; phylum Chordata; class Mammalia; order Chiroptera; family Pteropodidae; genus Pteropus; species Pteropus medius. Next base: position 696,750 of record NW_024353908.1, read on the forward strand.
TTTTGCTTTTTAGAGTTGGGCTTCTGAAATGTTATTTATTTAAGGGACATCCTTCAGACCTTGATTTTTCAGGTTTCTGTGATTACTTCTTTAAAACAATCAGTGTCTGAGGCGATGAATACAATAAAATTAAAATTATGCAGGCTTTTAAGAAAACTATCCATAAGAGAATTTGAAGCTCTTAAATTTGAGTCCTTAAAACATCTCTTTCATCTAAATGTGTTCTCTACTCACTTTCCTCAGAATTTCACCATTCCCTTCATAGAACAGATATTACAACTAAGAACATTGTTAAGCTTGAGGCTCAACTATAGATATAGAGATGCAGAAAAATTTTAATATTAAAATAGTTCTGTGAATACTCATCATGAAATATTGTCAGAAGAAAATTGTGAAATAGGTAAGTTTTACCTTTTTGTCCTTGCTTCTTCCAGGTGTCTCCTTTCTTTTCCTTGGGCATCTAGTGCCTCTGTGTGGTCCACAATTAATTATATTAACTTAAGAAGAGATATTGTTTCTATTATATATAGATTTCTTCATCATTTCAGGGTATATTGCTCCATATTTATTTAGGCTATCTTTTATTATGCTTTTAATAACGTTTAATAATTTTCTTTGAAAGTTATGTACAATTTCTGTTAGATTTATTCCTATGTGCCTGATACTTTTGTTTTTTCTTGTAAATAGTATCAATTAAAATTTACATTTTCTAATTTCTTGATGCCATAAATGCGATTAGTATTTGTTTAATACTCTTGCACTTCACTGAACTCATACTAATAATTTATCTGTACTTTCTTTTGTTTTTTTTTCTATGTAAATAATTGTCACATCTACAAATAATTTGTTTCTTTCTTTTCTTACAACTTTATATAAAACTTTAAAAGTCATTATATTTATTAAGAGTTCAAAAATGATGTTGAATAGAAGTGTTGATACTGGGAACCTTTATTGTGTTCCAATTTTTCAATAGAAATTCTTAAGCTTCACCATTAAGGTATGGTGTTTTATGTGAGATTGTGGTCCATATAATTTTTGGTTAAGAAAGTTCTCATCTATTCCTAGTTTGCTAAGGTTATTTATTCTGCTTGATTTTTAACATAAATGTGTATTGAATTTCATCAAAGCTTTTTTTTCCTGCATCAGCTGAAATGGCAACATTCTTTATTATTATTATTATTATTATTATTATTATTATTATTTATTAGTATTCTATTTAATGCAGTATAATACATGATTACATTTTCTAAAGTTTGCTTATCCTAAAACCATCCTCTATTGGCTGTGATGAGGGATATCTTATAATAGGATATTATGTATTTTGTTTATTGCTGCATTTAGTTTGCCACTGATCAGTTTTAGAAACCAATTGTAATTCTTTAATGGTTTCAGTTTGATTTTTTTTTTCATTTCTTATGAAGGTAGTTTTGGTAAGTAATCTTTATTTGAAAATTGTTTCTTCCAACAAAATCACATATTATCAGCTTAGTTGTTCATAGTATCTTTTTAAGATATAAAAAAATTATTTTATAATTTTCTTTTTTATTTATTTCTAACTTTATTTTTGTCTTTTCCCCCCCACATATGTTTACTTGAGGAGCATTTATTTTATCAGCCTTTCCAAAAAAGCAGCTTCTGGTTCTCTTCATCTTCCTATTCTTTATTTTTCCTAATTTCCTTTTCTCTACGTATTAGTTCTCTTCTGTTTTCTGTGGGTTTAGTTTATTATTTTTATGCTTTTTTTTAAATGGAGAGATGGGTCATGATTTTTCAGTCCATTTTTTTCTTTCTAATATGTTCACTTAAAGTCTCAAAACAAATTCTAATTATTGTTTATCTGCAGTGTATAAGTTTAGATAGAAGGTGAGTGCTTTTTGTGTCCTTTGTCTCTATAAATATTTTTCAATTTCCTCATTAGTTCTGGGTTTATTTGTTATTCTGTTTAGATGCAGTTTTGTGTTTAATTTGTGCTTATGAGACTGAGTTTATTTTATATTTTATCAATTCTAATAAATTCTCAGTGATTACTTCCTAAAGCATTGCCTCTCATCTCTTTTCTTTATTTTGTTCTTCAAGAATTCCCATTTAACAGATACTTGACTTTTCATACTCTCTTCCATGTCCCTTAATCTCTTGTTCATATTTTCTATATTTGACACTGTGGTGCCTTCTAAGAAATTTTCCTAACTTATTTTCTAATTTTAATTATTGTTTTCATAGTTGTCAATTTTATTTTTAATCTATTCATTCATTTATTTTTGAAGTACTGGAATATATTTTTATTTCTAGAATTTTTATTTAGGTTCCTTTACATCTTTCTGTTTTTTTGTAATGTCTTATTCTTTTTCTACTATACCACTGAAATAAATCATTTTAAGCCTATTTATTTCATATTGTCTTTCAGATTATCATTCTTTCATCTAAATACTTATTATGTCAGTAGGCTGTCTGCTGTTTCATTGGCTTTCCTCATTAAGGATTTGCATATTTCATCAAATCTGAAATGTCATCGATTATAAGATGCAACTTTTCTCTTTATATTAAAAAAAAACAAACAAAAAAACAGCTGCTTCCAGATATCCAAATGTAAAATATGCATCTAAATATGAGTAAATATGACATAACTACATTTTACGCTGTACATTTTAAATTGTGAATTCACCTTTAGTAAAGATTTGTGCGCATGACAATCATATGCAGCTATGGTTTGGCAAGATCTTTCCAGTTATTTTCCATAAGCTTATATCAAAATCTCTTGAAGCAGTGCTGACTAGAGACCAAATTTTACATAAATTTCGATGCTTGAAAGTCCTTTTATCATGCAGGTGATCTTAAACTACTGCTTGGAATTCTTGGGTAAATTTTTTTCTTTCCCCTGAGAATGAAATGCAGAGATAAAATTACTTGCAATCTCACTTCATGTAGGTCCCAAGATCTTCTCAGTCTTACATGGAGATTGGAATTCATGACCTTTAATTTCTCCAAAGCACAATCCTCCCGCTGACCTAAACAGCCCACAGCCTCAGTTCTTCATTCTTAGTTCTGCTAATAGGTTCCTCTTTCAGTTCAGGTTTTAAGTATTTTCTTTTATTATTATCAGTGAATTCAGTGCTATTTAAAATATTGTCCTTTAACCTCTCATTTGTAATTGATTGCAATATCAATCTGTAGATAATCTAATTTTCAATACCAGTTAAGTTGTTTGTGTTAGGTCCAGGAGGGCCCTATCCCTACCCACAGTAGTGTGGGAACCAGATTCCTCCCTTACCTTTTGTATGGGAACCCGACCTTGTTTGGGGTTGGCAACGCTACATGCTTACTTCATGCTTCACTGGACCCTCCTCCCTTCCCTGCCAATTAACCCGCTCAAAATATTCCCACCAAAAAACCCAGCCTCCAGCCACATGTAAGTTTCAGATCCCCTCACATTCAGGGCTGACACCATCTTTGGCTCAGCCAGTCTGTCACTCTCCTACAATAAATCTTTCTTAATTCCTTCGGCCTGTGTGTTCCTCTTTCCGGGAACTTAACAGTTTGTTTGTTTACTTATTTGTTTTACAATGAATACTGATCAAAGATATGTTAGTGAATTATTTCACATTTGAAAATACCTATTACTTTTTATTGAACTAGTATGAAATGCTTTTTCTAAGGATTTTATAAATATTACTTCACTATGTTCTTGAATTTTTTTCTCTTCACTATTTTTAGAATCAAATCTTTATTTCAGAAAATACTTCTTTTACATCTTTAAATATTATTTTATTTGCTCTCTTTTTCAACTAGAGGTAACAATCAAATATATGGAGAATATCCCTTTTGTTTCATTTTCTTTTTCAACATTATTTTTGTCTAAATATTTTCATCCACCCTTAGTGTCTGTTTATATTTTAATATCTATAATATGGCTCTTGATTTTACAATAATTTTCTTTTTTCTATTTTCTATTTCCATTTCTTTCCTAAGATTTTTTTTCACCTCTGTGTTTATTACCTTTCTTTTGAGCCATTGCAACTCATCTTTGAATTTTGTTTCAGAAAGGCCATTTTTTTTAATATTTTAGATTTTATTGTGTAATATTTGCTCTTTCTTTGTTTCATGATATAATTATTCTGCTATACATTTTTTATTAGTTTTTTTGTCTATATTACTTAGTTGCTTTCTCCTCCAATATTCTTACAGAGTTTCTTCGCTGATTGCTTTCTGACAATTGCTAATCTTGCATGTGTCCATTCTTTTGGCATGATCTTAGCTATGGAGGATGATGTAGAGGAGTGGCCTGGAGAATGAGCTGGGAGAGAACACTTTTTTTCTATATTCTAAACTTCAAGTTAATCTTTTCCTTAGGTTAGGGGAATGTTTGTGTACACAATTAGAGAAGTTCCAAGTCTCAAGTTTTGGTGTGTGTTATGGATTTGCTTCTCTCCAGGTGTCTTAGATCAACAATTGTATGGCTTGCTTTCCCCCAGCATTTCTTGATTTTCCTAAAAACTAACAACTTTATAATTTAATTAAGCAGCTCTTTCTTGCTTGATATTTCTAAATCCCCGATCCCTGTTATTTTCTTAGAGAACATTTGTAACAGAATATCAGCTTCAATAACTTGAAGCTTTCAATGTGATGTTTCTGCTTGATCTCAAACTCATTTTATTGGTAGATTTTACTGTCTTTGTTTCAACTAAGTTCTTCAAGATTTCAAAACAAAGTGATTGACTTTCAGTTTCTGGTCCAGCATCTAAAGAGTTTAGAAGTCACCTCTCTATCTTAAAAACAAATAAAAACATGTACAAACTGAAAAAGTAACAACTCTTAGAACCATCAGAGAAATGATATCACAGGGCAAACTTTTGTCCTAAAACTTAAAGAGGTAGACAGGTACATAGAGAGAAGCATAATTTACCAGAGCAGAAATCCATGAGCAGAAACTTTACAAAAACCAGTGCCTGGATGAGAACACCCAAACTGTAATTGACAAATTACTGGAGGCTCAGTACCAATAAATCTGAGCATCAAAAACTCCAGGGGGATGCAGATATAAGGAGATTCTCCTGCTTTTGTGAGTTTCACCATCAGAATCTCAACCAGATCCTCAGTATTAATATAGAAAAGTTATCTTGTGCTTTCATCAGGAAGAAAGGAAAAGGAAACACATTGAAATACACCAGAGCATTCTGTTCTTAACAAGAACTGCTCTCAAGATAAAGTATTTTACTAGAGCCTAATCTGCTGCTGGGATTTTATCAGAGCTTAATCTACCTGAGGGAAAGAAAATACCCAACTTCAGCCAGCCCTAGCCTTCCACTTAAGAGAAAAGAAGTACCAAACTCCAGCTTTCTCTAGAGTTTCTGTTTCACCTGGGGAAGCAGAGGAATGAGACGTACTGGTGAAATTTCAGTCCAGGGGAACAGAATCTCCAAAAGAATGAGACATAATTATATGACTACAGAATGCGCCCCTCCCCTGACACCTTAGCATCCCATTACTAAAGACCTATTTATTAGATTTCTTTTTATTCAATACATCATGTCTACTATCAAACAAAAAAATTAAAATGCATAGTAAAAAGCAAAAAACATTTTGAAGAGACTGAACAAGCATCAGAAATAGAGTAAATATGTCAGGAATGTTAAAATTATCAGACCAGAAATTAAAAAAAAATATATTGATTAATATGATGAGGTCTTTAATAGAAAAAGTAGATAACATGCAAGAATAAACAGATATTGTAAATAGAGATGAAAATTCTAAGAAAGAATCAAAATGACATGCTAGAGATTAACACTATAACGTAAATGAAGAATGCTTTTGATGGGCTCAGTAATAGACTGTACTCATCAGAGGAAAGGATCTCTGAGGTTGAAGCTATAATGACAGAAACTTCCAAAACTGAAATGCAAAGAGAAAAAAGATTGAAAACAAAACAAAACAAAACAGAATATCCAAGAACTGTGAAATAATGGCAAAAGATGTAACTCACAAAATGAGAATACTGGAAAGAGAAGAAAGAGAGAAAGACACAGAAGCAATTTTTGAAGCAATAATGACTGAGAATTTCCTAAAAGTAATGTCAGACACCATTCCACAGACCTAAGAAGCTCAGAGAACACTAAATAGGATAAATGACATAAACAAAACAAAACAAACAAACAAAACCCCCCAAAAACACTGCACCAAGGAAAATTATATTTAAACTACAGAAAATCAAAGATAAAGAAAATATTCTGACTGAAGCCAGAGGACATAACACCTTATCTATAGAAGAGCAAAGACAAGAATTATATCTGACTTCTCTTCAGAAACAATGCAAACAAGAAGAAAGTAAAGTGAAATATCTAAAGTATTAAAAGAAAAAAAAAGCATCAACCAAGAATTCTCTACCCTGCAAAATTATCCTTCAATAGTGAAGGAAAAATAAAAACTTTCTCAGACAAACAAATATTGAGAGAACTTTTTTTGCCAGTAAACCTGCCTTGCAAGAAATATTAAAAGAAGTTTTTCGGAGTGGGGGAAAATGATATAGGTCAGAAACTTGGATCTACGTAAAGAAAAGAAGATAATCAGAAATGAAATAGATGAAAGTAAAATAAAAATTTATTTTTCTTGTTCTTAATTGATCTAACAGATAACAGTTTATTAAAAGAATAATAGCAACAATATTTTTATATCTATTTTCATGTTCAAATAAAATGAATGATAGCAATGATGTGAGGAATGTGCTCTTTGGTATTTACCCAAATGAATTGAAAACTTACGTCTACACAAAAACCTGCACACATGTTTATTGCAGCTTTATTCATGATTTCCAAAACTTAGAAGCAACCAAGACATCTGTCAGTAAGAGAATGAATAAACTGTGATACATCTAGATAATAAAAAAAATTTTCACTGAAAAGAAATGATCTCTTAGGCCATAAATAGACATAGAGGAAACTTGATGCAGAATATTTGTGAAAGAAATCAATATGCAAAGGTTTCATACCACATGGTTCTAGCTATATGACATTTCGAAAAAGGCAATTCTATGGAGACAGTAAAAGCATCAGTAATTGCCAGGAGTTAGGGGGAAGAGCAGATGTGAAGACAGAACACAACAAATTTCTAGGGCAGTGAAACTATTCTACATGATACTATATAGTGGTGGATACCTGTCATTACAAAATTTTCAAAACCTGTAGTATATACAATACCAAGAGTGAACTCTAATATAAACTATGGACTTTGGGTGATAATGACTTGTCACTGTGGGTTCAATGGTTGTAACAAATGTACCATTGTGATGCAGACATTGATAGTGGGGAGGGTATGTGTCGGGGGGTGACAGGGACTATGGGTGCTCTCTGTACTTCCCTCTCAATTTTGCTATGAATCAAAAACAACTTCAAAAGTAAAGTTTATTAATTTAAAAAAATAGTGATTTTATACATTAATTCTTATCTGTTTCTTCAGAACTACTCCCACTCAATTAGGGTGCTATAGATAAACTCATTTCAATGTCTTAAGTTTTAACTCAAAGAAAAACTAAATCAGATTAAATCCTTCACTGCTTCCTCTTGACCACCTGACACCTAATCTAATCAAGATTATAAAGCCAATACTTTGTGTCAGAATAAGCATAAGGCATGGTACAATTGAGTTGCTATTTTAAACCCCAAGAAAGAGGCAAACAGCTGTAAAAATCTAATATGAGAGCTTGCCATAAGCATCAACTCTATTCCTGTATCACTCCATTAAACCAGAAACTGACACATGTGCCCTGAAAGAAGTACAAAATAGAAGTGGATAACCTTTTGAAGAGACTGAACAAGCATCCATTCATTGTTCACAATTTCTGATTTCATCTGACCCGACAAAATCCAACTTGTATAACTGACCATGTCCTTGCAGTTTCGGAAATGTGGTTCATTTTTCTGTTGATGGCTTTATTTCTTCAGTGACATCTAGTTTTATTGACCAAGTTCACTCTCAGCCTCTTAACTTACTATTTCTAGAATTCAGTCTATTTTCTGAAACTTTTATATCTTAAGAAAAAACTAAGATGGCTAGAATCTTCTTTTGTTTTTCTCTGTCATCAAGTTGATCTTGGACCATGAATCCTCTGTCTCTATAATCACATGTAATCATAGTGCCTAATTTTTTAAAAAATGACTTTATGACTTTAATTTGAGCCCAGTTATTCAACAAAGACTTGGGAACACTACCATATATTTTCATTCACCTTCCCTTTCCACTTTGCTAATTGACTTCCTCATCTTCTAAATAATTTACCAGTTGGAGTTTGTCAACCACCTTCCCTCTCTTAGTAGGAAGATTCTCCTTCAGCAACTAATGTAAGACTCTATCTTAACTGTAGTTATGGCTCCATTCAGAGCTTTATAAAGCTTTAGTAAATAGAATTCATTTCATTACCTAAGTATCATTAAACTTACTTATTGTCACAATAAGTCTCAGGGCAAAGATGAGGAAAAGAGTGCTTTCCAAAAAGCATCATGACTTTCTAAAAGTATTTTTTTAGTGGTAGTAGAAGAGAATAACTGGGCCTTTGATTACAGTTGGGATTAAACAAATGAACATCACTTCAACCTATAATTATAAGAACTGAAGAACATGTACACTGACTTTAAACCACAGTGTCACTTTGCATCACTCTTCCCTTAAATAATAGTCATTAAACCCATGGAACATCTTCTGTGAGATGGATCCTTGTACTCTGTGAATGGCTTTAAAAAAATTGGTGGTTTTGCATTAACAGTTATGGTAACTAGAGAAGAATTATTGCTTCCTTGACTTTGTGGCTCTGTCGACAGAAAAAAAAATAACTAAAAAAAATTAAAGCCAGATGGCTCTAGAGGAAATGCCTCTGAAGCTTCGGCCGTTGTTAAGATACTCTGGGAGAAGCTCTTTTATGGCTGGTCACCATGTCTCTGTTTTACTGGCCCATCTGTTCCCTAGATCTTGTATAAGAGCACTTGTGGATTTGATTAACTTTAACTGAGCAGCAAAATACTTTATTCTGGCTCCACAGGGCCTAATTTAAAAGAATGACTTTAGGGATATAAATGAGGAAAGAACAGACAGGCAAATGTTGAATATGCTCATAGACTAAGACCTAAGCTAAAACTGAAGGGAAACATTTAAGACAAATTGATAGATCATTTTGAAACCAGCAAAACTCTCTCCTATTTCTTCATGAAGTCACTGGTTGGCAAGGAGAAACTTAGAAAAGTTGAGAAAATTAAGTTCCTTCTCCAGTAACCTGCAGAAAATCATTTTTTTTTATTATAATTGTACTCAACCACTTGCATAACAGTGAGAAAGCATGAGGGTGACAGTCTGTATAAGATCCATAAATTCCTTAGTTTCCATAAGGTTAATAATATTGTTAAGAAACGATCACATTTGATAAGCTCAGTGGCATGTCGATAAACCAGCTCTCTAGGATGCGAAAAACTCTATTTGTAGGCTTTGCAGAGTTTCATCATGTAACCTGTGGCCCATTACAAGCTACTCATGGTTTAAAAATAGGCTTGCCATTGTACTGTATACTTGAAACTAATAATAAAGTAAATTTTAAAAAAAATGGAATAAGCAAACAATGACCAGAAGGACATATTTGAAACCCATATGATGAAGTGTATTACCAGATTTATTGTGGTGATCATTTCTCAATATTACAAACACTGAATCATTATGTTATACAACTGAAATGAATATGATGTTATATGTCAATTATATCTCAAAAAATAATAGGCTGGCAAAATTTTTGAATATTTAAAATTCAACTCTCAGAGTTTTACTTTAGTGAGCTTCAGCTCATCTCTGGACGAGCTGCAAATAACCAACATAGTCATGATTTATATTAGGTGTGTTTTGAGATGAACCAAGTTTCTTGCAAAGTCATGACGAGAGAAAATCTAATGCATAAATAAGCATGACATTCCCTGAAGTGGTCTTGCAAACACACACAAAGAGTTTGGTTCAAATGCTTTGTTTTGCTTTTTACAAACTAGCAAGAACATAGTTACAATTTCAGTATTTAAGATAGCTTAAAGGATTTAGGCCAAATTGGAGCATAGGGGTGGTGGTCAGTTTTAGTGAACAATACAAGGTAAAATGCACGGAGTATTCCTAATATATAACATTAAAAATTATAGGAGGAAACTAGGTTATTTCACCATTTAAATAGTTCTCTGTCCCTCTAAATTCAGCTATTGCTCTTACTGGCAATGTTTCTACTTTCAATGGAATTTAAGAATAAATGAATAGATAGCTATCCACTTTGGAAGCTGTTAGCAACTGGTTGCCAAAACAAGGGTAAGAACTGACTTGAGATATAAAGTATAAAGCAATCTAAAGTTTTCATATTCTTTAGAACTGAACAGAGCATTGTGATTACAGAGGTTATTGGTGTTTAATTTCCTGCTTTGTGAAGTTTTATAAAAGTTATCATCCACGTAATTAGTAAATAAAAACAAAAATTCTAAAAAATTCTATTTTTTAATACTGTCACATTGTGTTAACAAATCCAGGACCTGTACCTCAAGAGTACAACTCTACGTGAAGGATGACTAAAAAGAGATGTGTGTGGCTTTGAGAAGCAATGTGTAGATTTAACATGCACATGTCATTTTTTTATCTCTTTGCATTTTAAGAAGTGTTTATTTTATTACTTTAAGAGATAGCATATAATCAGAAATAAAACAAAATGTGACTTGGAGTATAATGAGGAGTTTGACTTGAAGTTAGTGTACAGAAATACATCTTGGCATAAATCAGTTTGAGAAATTTTTGTAATGAGTTTTTATAATTTGGATGTTGAAATATATTGCATTTTGATAAACTTATTATTTATATATAATATATACAATAAAAATATATTTCTTTTCTTAACTCAGTGAAATCATCCTTCTTCTAATAAAACAATGAGTGGCTCAATTGGGAAAAATGTACTTTGGTACCAGATTGCCTGAGGTGAAATCTCAGTTCTTAGGGCAGTTTTTTCTAAACTTATTAGTTTATCACATCTGTAAATCAGTGTTATGGTAATTGTATCTACTCCACGTGGTTGTTATGAAGAGTAAATGAGTTAATGTATGTATTTTAACAAAAATAATGCCATATGAAAAATATTCTTCTGAAATTTGCTTTTCTGACTTACTAATATAATTCATTCATTTTACCTGTCATCCTGATTCTTTGTATGAACTTTCCAATGATATGTACTTGATGTAAAATTTTCCAAACATTCTAATTATGAATAATGCTGAAGTGATTATTCTAAGTTAAAGAATGCTGTACTTCGAGTTCTGAAGTACAATGATCAGTTTATATAGATATATTTTAAACATTATCAATAAAGAGGTCATTTGCTTAAGGTTAATACTATACTTACATTTTAACTAGAAATTTATAATTTACAATACATTTTCTATTATCAAAAAACAAAAACCACTATTTCGATTGTATTAACTTGGATGTGATTGGGAGAGTTAAATACCTGTTGTTAGGACAGCAGTGTGGTCATGTTTTTCTTGTTTCATGGAAAAGTAATCTAAACCAATTAAAAGAGTTGCATCACTGATCCATGGGTCTATAAATGGAATAAATGAAAGTAATATCCATTTTGAGCCACCTTTATCCTTGCAATAGGCAATGCTAAGGAGACAGTACCCTCCCTCCACAACCTCTGCATCGACTACATTCCTAGCAAACTATGCCAGAGCTTTAGAACTAATATGACTCCTAGAAAGATGTCTAATTTTGTATTCTTGAAGACATAGTTTCTGTCCTTCTTATAAATTTCTGAGTCAATTATTTGGTGAGAAGTCTTCTATTTAGTGACGATAACTGCTGAATGATTCTATAAAGTAACACTAATAGAACATTCTGGATAAAGAGTAATAGAAAAAGAAAATTGATAAAAGGGTTTGGTTTTAACAAGGGTAAAAGAAACACTAACGTGCATATTTTGGAGGCATACATACAGAATCTCTTTGTGGTTTCACAGGAAAAGGTGGCAACCCAACCTCAGCATGACAGCAATTATGTATAAAGAATAATGCATTCTCAACTTCAGTGTGATAGTGTTTATATTTTTAGGTACAGTGTGATTTTTAACTTTGTTGGCTTGATAATTAAAATTAAGGTAGATGCATGAATAATTCATGATGAATAAAAAATAGATTATATGAAAAGTAATAATACTAATCAGGTATTTAGAAATTTTAAAAAATTTTTCTTTTCTTTCAAAGATTCGTTCCTTCCATTGAAAAATGTTGAAGAATACACTTTTTAAGGCAGAAGTAAATCTCTCTTTTGGAACATTTCACTGATTCATTTACTTCTACGGGTTCTTAATTGGGAAATCATTGAGGTACAAATCAAAATGAAATCTTAAAATAATTTTATTTATCTCAATATTAAAAAGAATTTTGGAGGTGCTTATAGTTATTTCTATGTTAATTAATTTTTTAAACTTAGAGTAACTTTATATTTCTTTTAACATTTAAGAATCTTTAAATTAAAATTTAAATCTTTAATACCAGTGGATTTAACTATTTAGAGTAAGTAAATTTATATATCATTTATTGTATATTAACTATAGTTTATTAACTATAGAGAAATTTAAGCTAATGTTTTTAGTTGAAACATCAGAATTAAAGTGGAAGATATATTGTCTGGTCTTATCATTTTATAGTTACCTTGTGAAAAATCATAGAACATTCCATGCAAATCCATGATTCTTCCCTGTATTCTGATTCTGCTTGTCAGATTTTCCTCCAAAACCTCAGTTTCTTATTGCAATTTACATTGGAATAGGGCACAGATCTCACTGCAAGAAACAAGAGCCTACCTGCAGCCAGAACAAAACATTAATCATAAATCTTATTGTGTGTCCTTTTACCCCATTATGCTACTAATCCTGCTAAGCATAGTTTATAGTGTCTAAAATCCTTCTGAATGAGGCCTTTGTTAATAATTTTCCATGGTAACTTACTTGATCTTGGATCTGGGAAATATATTCCCCTCATTTGGATTATTTAATTCTCTAAATCTATGATGTGTTCTAATTAATTTCTTACTCTTTAGTTATAATGAACTATACAAAATATCTAAACAAAATTACTAAAGGCTCAAGAATATTTTCTTCTCAATATATCATGTATCATCATTTAAAGAACACTAAGCCTACTTATAGAAATGAGACTATAACAACAACATTATTAAATATATAAATTTGATTCAATTTTCTGGGCCATTATTAAAAGGAGTCCTAAAAAGACACAAAACAGATTAGGAAAGAATTTTAGAATCAGAAGACAATGTTAAAATTTGTCATATGGAATTAGTATAATAAATATTGATCCTTTGACAATTGTTTTTGGTTATTAAGAGATGAAATTCCTCATAAGTAATAAATTATAATTGTCACAATAAGAAAAAAATCTTTAACAGATCAAATTACCTTGGATTCAATCAGAAATTTTTACTATTTATGTTGATTAACTTCTCCAGTTTTCTGCAGTTCATTTGAATTGTAATATTAGATAGCACATTAGCCATGGAGAATATTTAGTTAATAAACTATAGTTAATATACAATAAATGATATATAAAATATTTTTCATGTAAAACAGGTTGTGTTACAAAATTATTTGCAAATCAGTTGTTTGAAAATTTTACTACATTTGCCAAAAAAAGTCACAGATACTAGTAATATTCATAGCAATCTTTATAATTTCATATTTGCAGTAAATCTTTACATGCAATATATGATTCACTTTGACCATAAAATAAGTTAGGAGAGGGTGGGAGTCACTGGAGGTGAGAAGATCTGGCAACTGAACACCTCTAAAATCAGAAACAAAGGAAAGCTCTCAGGATCTGGATTCCTGGAGGAGAGGAAATATGTGCAAGTCACTTGTAATCTGAGTTTTCACAAAAGAAAGACTGAATAGAGTAAGAAAAAATTAGTGGTAGTTCTGTTGTTTAGCAAATATTCTCTTTCCATGCAGAATTATACTTAGCTCCTTGACTCTGAGCAGGGTCCAAAGAGATATTAACACATGGGACATAAACAGGACTTGAAATGTGCTTGGCAATTGCACTTGCCCTCCTGTCTTTCTATCCTTCCTCATGAGAAGAAAATAACTTGGTTAGCTGTTGGTTTAAAAAGAACACATTGGAATAGACTGAGATAAAACCAAACTCAGTTTAGATGAGTAAAACCACAGTTAATCTGTGGATGCAAGGACAAGAAATATATGCTTTCTATAAAATGCTACTGTATTCTGGTGTGGGTGATTATGCAGAATTATTATAGCAATAGCCTAACTGATGATACCTTTTTTTTTTTTTAACTCAAATGAATTAGTTTTGTCAAGCAAAACATTTGGTGCAGAAAGCTTTAGGCTAAGCCTGCACAGAGGAACCCAAAGTAACATTAACAATAACTGTGGTGATGACCACAATAAAAACAGAAGTGATTTACCTGCATCAGCAGCCACAGTGAAAACAGAAGTGTTTTATTGTGTTGCCTCAGTTTATAAAAAAGGCACAATCATCACAATTAGGATGCTTAAACACTTTAGCTATACTAATTTACAAATGCAGTATTTGCACATAATTTGGGCCCTGCATTTCAAATCAGTTTAGCCAACTCTTATATTGTGGTCAAACTATTCCCACTGTAGACACGGAAATAAATTCTGTCTTTGATTGAAAAATGTGATTTCTTGAAAGAAACAGAAATGACAAGAAAAACAGCTCTCCATGCCACTGATGCTATATCACTTTGCCTTTGAAATACTTACCAATGTTCATTATTTTGGTTGAGCAGTCCTTAAACTCTTCAGACAGGCAAATAACCTGGACACTATATTGCTTCGTTCTTTCACTAGCAAATAACATGATTTGCTTAAGTATTGTAAGAAGAGGGAGGAACAGCCATCTATCCATTCAACTGAGGAAGAGGAGAGGGGGAGATAGAAAGAATGAGAGAAAAGAGGGAAATAAACGATTAATTTTAATTAGAGTTAAGAATTTTCAAGAACAAGGGATTGTTTCTACATCTTAAATACATGAAAATTTAATGATGTGGAAGACAGAAGTTTAGTCACATTCTAAGTAGGATAAAGAGAGTGTTCAGAGTAATGGAACCCATTGAAGAAGAGAAGAAAAAAGTGGTTAAGAATAGAAAATACATTAAATCATGTGTGGACCAAGCCAGTGTGGGGCATAGGGCTGTGGAGCAGGGAGTGGAGGGGTACATATTGGTGGTGAAAGTTGAAAGTGGGAATGCATGTACTTTAAGTACTTTGAAATTAGACACACTTATCATTCATCAATATGTATAATTTAGAGAGGGAAATAAAATTAAATTTTATTTATTTTTAGAAACAAACTCTGATGTTAATGTGGAAAAGAGTTAGTGGTGGAGAGAACCTAGAGACAAATACAGTTAGGAAGAGATTGTTATAATATTTTAGGTGAGACTTGGTACTTTGGAACTCTAGTAGAGGTTTTGAGGATGGAGAAAAGAGATGAATTTGAGACGTCCCAAGCATCGGAAATCCCAAGACTTAGTAGCAACCTGACTTAGCCTGCTTCCTTTCTGTGGTCACCACTTCGATATTAATATACAGACTAATTCCCATCTTGTCTTCGTGATCCTTTACCACAGAGAATGGAAAGAAAAAATATGATAATCAAACTGAAACAAGACTGAAGGTAATTTTTTAAAAACTTTATTATAATCAATGCAGTCCTGGTTTCACTAGACCTTATTTACCCTACAAACTATTTTTTAAGAATGTTAGTACTTTAATTATTGATGAACAAATAGATGCCAATCACACACAGATTTGACCCATTCATTGGCACAAGATCAAAAGGAGGTCTTACTTGAAAATACTATTAGCCGGTTTATTATTGAATATATGTGAAAAAAATTGCATCTCTTAAAAATGTAAAATTGGCTTAATACAGATTGTTTTCTATTTTCATTCAGATGTTTCCTAAACTAATTTTTCAGTATATAAGATAATTTAATGCATAAAGTTATATTATCAATCACCAATTAATAGTCATGGAAGATACATCTCATAAAGAAAAGGAATACATACTATCAAGTATAGTTCTGAGAGTGTTTTATTCTTGCATTGTTAATCATATGCAAATATGTATTAGAACTATTGATATATTCATCTTCTTAATGTCTTTTTGGCTTGTTAAAGTGAAATTAAAGAAGATTCTAGAGGAGTAATAGCCAGTATGTAATGGTCTAGGGAGTGAAAAGTTTGGTTCTATACTCTTAATTAGTTTCTATTTCTCTGTGATCTTATCATGAGTCTCTAACAGAAAATAATATTAACCATACATATGATACAAGTGCATGCCGGCATTTTATATCATTCTTGAGGGGGCTCACTATATTACCTACTGATTCAAATCGAACTTCACTTCCAGTGTAGTTTTAAATTCAATGAATAAATAGCACCCTACGAACATCATAGTCTTATTGTTAGAATTCAGTGAAATAAGGTGACTAGCATAATGTTTATGAAGACAAAATCTAACATTTTGTCCTTCATTTAAAGAATAAGGGTTTATAACATTCTATATTGGGGAAAAATAATAATTTGCACATTGAGATGAACAAAAATAAGCAAGCAAACGATGATGACAACAACAACAACAACAAAACGGAATCATTCTCTCTAGCTCTATTCTCCAAATTACACCAAATCTTGAATTTTCTTATAAGTTACTGACACCCTAACAAATATAATTTTATCCTGACCCTTGCAATGTGATGTTGCACATATGTGACGACCTTTATTAATAGGATAATCATGTAAGATAATTTTCTACCATGAACAATCATTACAATTTTGATAAATGCCTCTATTTTTTTTTTAATTTCAACAACTCTTGCTAAACTTTGCATTCCAATAAAAACTTTTCTGCAAATGAACTTAATTTCTTTTCTAAACACTTTTGTCTAATTCTATCTTGGATATCTGATTTTTAGTACATGTTTAATAAAGTGTTGCTGTTTTTACTGTTGTTATGATGGTAGACCTCTTCATGGTATCTATATATCTATATAGATAGACTCACATATGCACTCTCTATCATAAACTTCTAAATTGCAAGCATTCTGGTGGTCTTCGCAAAACTATAAGACATTGAATAGACAATGTACTTCAATTCTCTGCTATACGAAGCAGTGATGTATGTTTCCCTAACATTCAAATGAGTATGGTATTCTTATAGGAACACTGTAATCATGTAGAACCATGCCCAGCTGAAAATTTAGAGAAACATTCCTGAGAATTTTGTATATCTGAATATCATTGAATGCATATTTACTCCAGCAAATACTATGTATAAAGAAAATGTACAATATATGTCCTCCAGTCTTGATGAACTGACCCTATAGTGAACTATGTGAATCATACCCAATAGAAAAGCCCTACTGGCCTGGATATCTTGTCTGGCCCAGATATAGTGACAATTTTAAACATTCTGAAGATTCTAGACACAGTCAGATGACCCAGACTGGCCACTCCAGATAAAATACAATGACTGGATCACATGAGTGACTATGGAAACTGACAATTCTAAAAAATGAACTGGTCTATATATAAAGACTATCTCCTCAGCAACTTAGAAGTAGATCTGGCCTTCTTCACACCATTGTAGAGAGGGAGATAACTAAATTGAGATATCAAATAATCTCTAGTGGGTCATCTTCTCTCTTCTATGTATATAAAATGCTTAGTATGTTTTCTCAAAGTTTAGTTGGCCTTTGTTTCACATAATCAATCCCAATGAGCATTCAAGCACCTTGTGATCTGGTGAAAACTCTGCTACTACCTCATCAATGTTGTCTCTGGCTAATGAAGGATAGGTAATACTTGTTTTGTTTTTTAATTTTAATGTATTTCTTAATGTTCTAATTTTTTTTTACTTTATTAAAATGCTGAGGTTATTTCATATGTATATTTTTGTCTCCCCACCAATTCCATTTGTTTGACCACCACTACTACTATGTCCTATCATAACTTTCCACACATACTTAAAACTAAGCAAAGGGTGGAGTTCAATCTTTAAAAACTAAACAGGCATTTTGGACAACACATTCTTGTCAATGGAACCTGGACAACATTTATCAGACCCAGTAGGGAAAGTTTTTACTCTGCATTATAAAAAGGACAGCCAGATATCAACTGTTACAGAAATGAAATAAGACAAAAAATTTTAACAAACTATTTAAACTATTTTCTTAAAGAGACTTCCTCCACTGCCAGAGATCTTGAATTACCTCTTGGTTAGTCATCCGTAAGCAAATCTTCACATAATCGACGAATAGCTTCTACTTTGGGAAGAGAACCACTTTTTTCTATACTTGCTCGTACTTTTGCTTTAATGGCTTCTACAGAACCAGGTCCTTTTGGTATTTTAGATTTTTTTCCTTGTTTTTTTGAAAGGTTCTTGACCTTTTGATCTTGGTGTTGTTGGTTTTGAGTCTTTTCCATTCTGGTTTGATTTTGTGTATTTTCAGCTGGAGTATCTTGTACAGATTTCTTTACTGGAGCTTTCCTTCAGCTTCCTCATCAATAAAATCATCATCATCATCATCTTCATTGTCATCTTCATCAGCAGCAAGTTTTAATTTTTCTGTTAGTTGGACTGCCTTCATAATTCATTGCCTCTGTTTCAACAATGTGCAATCCATTCTTTGCAACAGCCCCTAAACTTACCATTCTTAATTATAATTGGTACTCATTTTCATCATTATCTACCTTGAAAAAGTGACAATCTTTGTTGGTCTTTGATTCACATCCAAGAAGATACTTCTGGAGCCTCAGGGGCTCATGTCCACATCCATTGACTCTTCCATGGGGTGGTGGTATGCACTTAGGTGGGAGAGAAGGCAGACAGAGGTAAATGACTACTGTTCGGCAGAACAGCCACACAGGATGGAATTACACTAGGGAAATTCTGCTCTAATTTTTTAAAAATTCATCAGAAAATTTTTATAATTCATAATATTAATGAGTTCCCTCTTTGAAACTTTATACAGAGCAAACTGTATAAGAAATGCATGTTACTGAGTCGCTCACAAGACAAACTTGGACAGAATCTATTTATACTCTCTGTAACATATTTAGTAACAAAGAATATATGCTAACTTAATAATTTTATCATTGTATCTGAGATAAATGAGATTATGTTTACAATTAATTATTTGAATAAATAAAAGTATTAATATTTTAATATTAACAATTAAGATTTGTGAGAATGACGTGTTAAACTGAATATTGCTATTATATTAAATATCACAGTTTTATTCCCTCATGATTCTGTTCAAGATTAGTTTGTTGAACATATTGCACATTTAGAATGTGGAGATCAATATGTGGATGCAAAATATATAAAAATTATCAACTCTGACTCCAAATATATAATCCATTTTGAAAAACAAGTGACACCAAGTGTAAAATACAGGCATCATATAAAAGCATACTTTTAATGGTTCTTTAAAGTCTAGACTCTCCTTTAGCTGTTATTCAAATCTTTTAGTAATGAGATACATAATTTTTTATTCTCTCTTCCATTATTTTCTACATTACTTTGCAACTAAGTATTTTATTTCATAATCTACTAGATATTTCATACTTCCCATGATTTTATGCATGCAGAGGAAGTAAGTTATATAAGGAAAAGATGAAGAAGACCATAAGAAGACCATAGAGGAAGTAGGACATGAGCTATGTTCTAAAGGGAGAATGGAAATCCAATCAAGTACAAAAAGAAAAAGTCTTGACTGTTAGGAAAAGGAGCATAGAGTTGATTTAAAGGACACCTCGGAGCCTCTGTGGAAGCCATTTCTCCTTTTTCAGGCCTCAAGACCTTGGCTATCTATCTTCTTGCTTTGGTTCAGAAGCCATTCTGAAATTAAAAAGGAAGTTCAATCTAGTATTTGGTAGATGGAATATGAACAAGAAAATGGCAAGGACTTTATCTTATTGCCTATTTTCATGAAACTAAGTAAAACACTTCAGTTTTGAGAAATACTCTTATTTTCTTAGACCAAAATTAAACTTACAGTTTAAAGGTAAGTAGAAAATCAAGCATCACCTCCAAACAAACAAAAGAAAACAAACTTTGTAGCCAAAATAGCAAGAGCCTGGCTTTGTAAAACTGCAATCAAAGCTGCTCTGTTGATTAGCCAGCAATGGATCTTAAGTGGTAATCTGGGGTTAAAAAAAAAAAACAATAGTTTTACTTATTTTCAATGAAATACAAAAAGTTATAGGTTCGTGACCATATGTGTTCTGGGATATATGTAGCTAGAATTAAACTTAGCTGAGGCAAACTTTGTTTTAAGTAAAATTTTATTTAGCAAATATTACTTTGGAATTTTAGGAAAAATATTTTTTTAAATTTTAATTAATTTTAATTAAACTATTTACATTGGTCAGATTAATAAATAGCAAAAATTTTGAGTAATGACTTTCCTGTGAAAGAAGCAAACGTCTCAGTGTATTCATATCTTTTTTTCTCAAAGAAGTAAAATTAAATCATCATAATAAAAATTTTTAAACATATGCTCGAGAAGTATATGAAATAAAAAATAACTTGCTATTTTTGAGAGAAAGTTATTATTTTTATATGTGGGAAACAGTGAAAAAATAGTCTTTTGGGTTTTTACCTTTCCTTTTATGTGATGGAGTTTAAAGATGAAAGGCAAGCTTTTGTGTTTACATCTGGAGTATAAAAGCAGCTCAGTATGAGAAAAGGACATTCCATGAAATACTATGTCAGAAACATTCTCAGTCAGAATTCCAGAAATAGCAAGATGTTAAATAGATAATTAAAATGTCTTTAAGGTTCAAACCATAGAGACTTCGGGTTTTAATCATGTAGTGTATATGCATCAGAAGTTTTTGCTTTTATCTTGATCAGATTTTGATGCTACCTTTGGAGAAAGAAAGAACAAGCTCCGTGCTTCTGAAATTCTTTGGTTTGATAGGTCTAATATTAGCATGCTTAGTTCAAAATATCTATCATTTTATTAGATGCTTGGCAGAAGCCTTCAGCAATTCTGTTTTGCAGAAACATAATGGGCTTTTCCATTTCTGATGAAATTGGAAAGCTGTGGGAACTTCTGTGTCATGGCACAGAAATTGTGTTGTCCATGGTGTAAGATTTTTATTTTTTGGGAAGGGAGCAAACACAACATTGTAACTAATCATAGCCTTAATGGAAACAGGTTTTATTCCAAATAATTTTTAAAGATGTACACATTAGAAGTTAAACCATTTCTGTCTCCTAATGTATGTAACATTATTTTTTTTTCTACTTCGCTCTCTACATTTGAAAAAGACATCATAAGTATACTTGATAATGGTAGGCATAAAAATTATTATACAAGAAAATGTTCATACATCGACACACCATTAATTTCACATTAAAACATATATTTCCTAAAGTTAGATTTAAGACTTAATACAGTAGTGTACCATTGATAGTTAAAAAGTTCACAACTTCATTAAATAATTTCTATACTAATTCTTTTATCAGTCATCTTAGAATAAAAGCAAAATATCTTAGAATAAAAGCAAAGCATATATTTCTCCAAGTTAATAGTGAATGAACACATTGTAAATAATATTTAAACTCTCCTTTGTATTCTTGCTAATAAAAAGGAAATTAAAATCATTATAGAACAAGATATTTCAAGTAATTGAAACATTTCAAAACTCCATACTTTATATAAAGAAGTTAACTTGTCCTGTTGCATTGAGTGAGAAAATGATAGATGTAGATATAGAAATCATATCAGTGCAAATATTCTTACTTATAAATAAGTTTTAAGTAGTAAAACTGCAGATGCTGTTTATACTTGGGTTTAATTGCTTTAACACACATGCAGGTGGAGAAAATGCTAATTCATACATGTTACACAGGGTGATTGGTGGCAAAGCGAAATATCCTTCACATATAGAAAGAATTTGTAGAGTAATATCAATTAAATGAATTGATGCCTTTAAAACATCATTCTCAAATGGAAACTGATTTCTAAATTTTAATAATAAAGGATCAAATATAAAACTTTCTAAAAGTAATATTTTATAGTACAGAAATATATTTATATGTATTTATGTATTATATAAGTTATACTGATAAACATACAGTATATAAAATATAATACAGGTAGAATGAAATTTTTGAAGAGAATTAGTTTAAATTTCTTTCAAAATTCTTAAAAATTTCTGAATACACTAAGCAACTGATTTTTCTATTGACAATATTATCTTTGAGTTTCTAATCTCGTAAATAACATAGGTAAGTAAGACAGAGTGAACGTTACATTTCCTTTACAGACATTATTAAAACTGAGATTTTCAGCAGTTGCACCAAAAAATCATGTTGAAAGGAGAATTTAAATGGTGGTACTATTACGAAATGTGTAAAACAAAAAATCAAATCCACTATAGAGACATGAAAAATTTGAAAAAGCCACAAGATAAAAAGAATAATTCTTTTCAGTATTTAGTAGCTTGATATTTGTAGGATTAAATATCTAATTTTATCGTTGATATCTGTCAATGTCACTGTTTTCTTCAAATTTGTGATTTTGAAGCATTCTTATAAATCAGATATTCTAATACTGTGGTTCCCAGAGCACATGGAGGCACTGGAAGCCTCTTTCTTTATTCTGTAAATAACAAGTCTTCAAATTCCATCTGATAACGGAAAATGCTCATCGTTTTGTCTATTTCCATTCCCAACTTGGAATTGTTTTAAGCTCTTTACAAAATCTCTCTCAGCATGAAGTTTGCCTGGAGTTTTCTAAAAAGTATTTGGGACTTAATTTGGAAATCTTTTAAACAAATGATAACATTGTGAAGTTATAGCTAAAAGAAAATTTGAAATTAAATATTATAATGAAAAATCAGTTCAAATAAATATGTTGTTGTGCTTCAATTCCATTGAATCACTGGTCTCAGATGTTCAAGAGTACTAAAACATATTTAAAGCCTGAGGCTATTTTTATACACACACACATTGATACTTTTTAAGTTATGAGACAGATATTTATCTGAATTTGCGTTTCATTGAAATTAATTAATTACTAAAATAAATTTTTTCTTATATTTTAGCATTGTCATTCATATATTTGTGGTTTTATTAAAATAATATCACTTTGTTTCAGCAATTTATATTTTAATTAACTAAATATAATTAAACATATTATATTTTAGTAAATATTTATGAAAAATAAAATTGGTTTATTAACCATCAACTCTTCTACCTCAAATTGGGAATTTTAAATAACTAAGCTTGAATATTTAAAGCACAAACTTATTCATATCAATCATACATAATTTTTATTTTGCCTTTTTGAGAAATGATCTAAATAATCATTTAGGAATGGAAATTATAATTAAAACAGTATGCAATTTAATGTTAATCAGAAATTATATGATGTACAGTAGCAGCTAAAAGATTCAAGTGATTTCCAAATAACAGAAGTAAAGCCGAGAACAGTCTTTTAATAAAGGCCATTTTGCCTGGTAGGAAAAGATTATTATTGTAAAAAGAAACCTTTTAAACTAATATGATGAGGTACATGTAAAAATTAATATTATGTTCTAATATTCTCTCTAGTGAGTAGCCTCGGTTGATTTATTCATTTAGGTAATTATGTTCAGCAATATTAGTAATTCACTGTTAAATTGAATTTGGAGAACGCACAATAAATTGAAACTGTAGTCATATTTCTTTCTCGCTGTGTAACAAACAGAGATGTATTGATGTAAGTTTTGAGTGTACTACATAAGTTAAATTCCCTAGACTGCAATTTGATCAAAAAGCTTTAGACATTTACTTGAGCTATATTACTTGAGCTGCCATTGGATGGCAGTAAAATTCTACATCAATCACTTTGGCAAAGTGAAGCCGGAAAATAATGGGACTTTTCTTTTATTATTTAACAGCAGAATGCTGATTTAAAAGGGAAAGCTCTGGGGGTTGTATATATTGTAGCAATATCAGCTATTTTTTAAAACTATTTTCTTCTCCCCTCAATTTAAAGGAAAAGGCAATGTTGGAAGAATCATTTATAGTATTTTGCCACTACAAGTGATTATGTTCTTGCTCTTCTTTTATGTAATAACAATTTCTATTTTATATTTTAAAAAGAAGTCAATAAAAGGAAATTAACAAATATATATGATTTAAATCTTTTGTACATTGTCAATGCTTAAGTCCATTTTTTATGATTATAAAGTACATTTATGTTTTTGTTATAGTCATGCCTTGAAAGGTTGATTTATTTAAAGATCTGTAAACATGCTGTTTAAAATTTATTTTTAAAAAATTTAAGCAAAGAACAAAATTTCAAAGCACATAGTACACATTGCTAAAAATGATATTGAGAAGAAGTTTTCCCTTCTAAGTGGACTTTGAGTTCTGTGCTGGCATACCACTGAAATTAGTCAATATTTTGCCTTTGATATCTTAAAGACAATGTTGAGTATTTCTGTCTTTGTGTTAATTTATGGTTATCTAAGAAAGATTCACAGAGTTGGCAAGTCTATAAAGAAAACCTTCATTGTGTTAAACCTGTTATGTTTATGACATGAATTTAACAGGAATAAATATTGCAGAGCACAAATAGAATAAAATAAGTCCTAGATCTCACATAAGAAATTTATGTTCTTCTGTCCCTTCCCCTTCATTTAGATATTTATTTGGTGAGAAATTGGTAAGTTCAATTACAATTTATTTGGCAATATAATGAACCAATTGTTTTCAGAAAATATTCAGGGTGGTCTGCCACAATCAGAAGGCTATTATACTGGATTTCCTGGGACAAACCACAGACTTCCTTGCTATTTATCTTCTCCTTCACTTTATGTTTAAAGTCTATTAAAAGTTTATAGCCTTCCAAAGATCATATTAGGCATTAAAATTCAAGCATCTCATTCTTACCGCAAAGATTGTTAGGAGAAAAGAAAATAAATGGGTTATCACGAATCCATTCTCATCATGAAGAGTGTAAAAAGCATGCACAGTGGAACAATATTCATTTATTTTTACGACAGTACTTGAGAAGAGAAAAAAGGAAGTGAAATAAACCTAGGGATATGTAATATTATTACTTCCATGTGCAAGGAATTTGAAAGGTTGGAAATGAAATACCTCAGCCTGCAGAGAAGAGTATATTTAACTTTGTGTGTGTGTATTGTAGAATGTGATTGTTGCAGGTCTTGGTTTATTGAGTTAATGAGTTTATTTCTGATGCGAGAAAACTGGTTTATCATATATTTAAGTTGGTATTCTGCAGTATTATAAAAGGCTGTCCTGCAGAGCTTTTGTCAGAATAAATAAGACATTTACATCTTTTTTACACATGTGCCATTCTCAAAGAATTCATGGTTAAAAAAATATATAAAATTAATTCAAAATATTCATAGATATAGTTTTTTAAAAGATTATTTTTTAAAATTCAGACATTTTTTTCATTTTTATACAGTTTTACAAAACAAAACTGTTTCTTTCAGTGGAGTACAAAATTGATACCTGAACCTTAATCTCAAATAACCATTGGTTATTCATGGTTAGGCTGTACATTCAAAGAATAAGCTGATTTTACCCTGAAATTTAAGAAAGCATTTGCAAGTGCATAAATTGAATTTCTTTGTATTGAGACATTATTTGAATCTAAATGATTCATTTAGAAAGATAGTAACGTAGTCAAATTTATTCTCAATAAACAGGGCATGTTGCAAATACTTTCTTAAATTTAATGGTAAAAGTTATTGAAAACACCTGTCTACTAGTCCATAAATGTTATAAGAAAATCGCTGTAGATCTTTGAAGAAATAAAGTTGCTTTATCATGTTCACTCTTATAAATACAGCTTTTTATATTAAAGTTAGAATGGATACACGAAAAGAGGTAGCTTCAAAACTATGATGCCTACTTGAGAATTCACAGTATGCTTTATACTCTTCTGATGCATATTTATTGAATCAGTGTTACTCATCTATACTTAAGTGTAGTATTAAGTACACAGCTGAACTCCTTGAGTTTGAATGTTGGTTGTGACACTGACTAGCTGTGTGACCTTGAGGAGTTTAATTGATCTCTCTGTGCCTTCATTTCTTTTCTCTTTAGAATGTATGGAATAATATTACCTATCTTACAAGTTCATTGTAAGGAGAAAATTAAGAAAAAATATATACAATTATTACCTAGAAGAGTGATGGTACAGTATAAATATTGTAATTATCACAACTATGTGCCAGGAAAACAAAGGGAAAAGACACAGGCTCCCTGCTCTCAAGGGGCTCATAAATTAGCTTAAGAGATAAATAAATGTTTTTGAGGTATTACCATGTACTTGGCACTGGAGATACAAAGATGTGCACTTCAAGATGCTCAAAGGCCAGGATAGAAGACTTTAATACAGTGCATTAAATGAGGTGACAAAGTTATGCTCTGGCTAGAATACAACACATTAAAGGGAATGCCAATCTAGCCTGCAGTTGCACAGAAGATGGAGGTTGAGTTATTGAGGACGAATTCCATAAAGAGGCACACCTTTAACTGGGGTTTGAAGAATATGAATCAGTCAGGAGAGGAGGAGTCAGATCTAAGCAGAAGGATCATCCTGTGCAAAAGCATCAAACACAGAAAAATGTGAACTGTTTGATGAACTCTAAGTAATTCACCCATGATATAGGCAGAAGATGTTTATGAAAATTTTTAAAAAATCTTTCAGATTTAAATTAATAATAAAAAATCAAATAATAATACTTTTTATATTCATGATCTTATACTATAGTAGATTTTTACTCTTGTCATTTAATTTTATATGCAGATAATCCAATGAGGAAAAGAGGGCTGGACTTTTATCATAAATTACATCTATATTTTAAATCTGGAAATACTAGATATTTTACATCCAATTATTTCTGCTAAAATGACTGTATCTGGATTAAAATTCACCTTACAATGTAAATAATATTTCAACAATGCTACCCTTAGAACACCTTATTATCAATAGGGATGCATAATTTATTAGTTTTGATATTATGATTTATAATAAGAAATATGTATTTATTCTTTACCCAAGTTCTTGACACAGAGCTCCTAAAATCCTTGGAATTTTCTAAGTAAGGAAAGTAGTAAATGTATCCTTTATTATGTTAATGAAGTGATTTTTAGAAAGTACCTAAGGATGGTGGCTGTTTGCCAGGAGATCCAACCATGTGATTTGAGAGTTGGATCTTTCAGTCCTATTCTTCCCCCAACCTCTTTACCTCTGGGGAAGAGGCAGGAGGGTTGGCAATTGAGTTTACCAAGGACCAATAATTTTCAATTATGCCTAAGTGATGAAGCCTCCAAAAAACCCCAAAAGGACAGAGTTTAGAGAACTTTCGGATTGGTGAACAAATGGAGATTTGGGAAGAATGGTTCACTTTAAGAGGACATGGAAGCCCTAACCCCTTTCATCATACCTTATTCTGTGCATTTCTTCTGTCTGGCTGTTCCTGAATTCTATCATTTCATAATAAACCGGTTAGTAAGTAAAGTGTTTTGTAGTTTTGTGAGCCAATCTAGGAAATTAATTAAACCCAAGGAGAGTGTCACTGGAACCTTTGATTTATAGCCAGTTGGTCAAAAGCAAAGGTGACAACCTGAACTTGCTATTGGCTGCTGAGGTGGGAGAAGGGCAGTCTTGTAAAACTGAGCCCTTAACTTGTGGGATCTGATGGTATCTTCAGTTGGATAGTGTTAGAATTGAGTTGAATTGTAAGGACATCCAGTAGATGTTGAAGAATTGTTTGGTGTTATGAGAAAAAAAAAATCCACACATGAGAATTGGATGTCCAAACTATATTAGTGTAATGAAAAGATATAAATACATATACTTATGTGAGTGGATATTGCAATGATAGAGTCACTTATGTCAAGGAAACTACAATGGAGTCAGAAGAGTTTGCCTTGTGCTTGTCTAACCTATGAACTTTTGAACCAGTTGTGATACCACATCCTGAACCAGCATGGCAACCAGATCATCTGTACTCTTCTTGAAAGATGCCAATCCAGTTCAACAGCCAGTATCCTTCATTTACAGAAAGGATCTAAATAAGGTTTGAACTCTTGGACTTTTGTGTTTGCCATAGAAGCACATCTTGGAATTTGTTTGCCTTAGAACTTCACCACTAGGACCAGACAAATCCTTTTTGAACTAGTGATCGCTCCATGTTAGGCAGTCAATAGGAAAAAGTTTTCTTTGTTACAAACTTTGTAGATTTTGTCTTTATAAATCCTGCCTTTCTTTGTTCTCTTTGAAGCACAATTTAAGTTGCTACCTGAATCAGCGTCTCCCAAATTTGAATACTTTAAGAGCCCCCAAAAACTTTTAATCTGTTTTACAGCCTCAAATCTTATTGGTTAAGACTTAGTATATATAAACATATATACTTTGTACCTCTCTCTTATGATATATTTATACTAAATGTTATATATATCCTAAGTAAGCCAAAAATATGAGGAATTACTATGAAGAGAGATGGAATTGAGTTAATAGAAAACACAGACCTGAATAAACCATATATATATATATATATATATATATATATATATATATATATATATATATATATATATATATTAAACAAAGCTTCTAAAAAGAAAAAAATAAAATTTTTATTTTGGCTGAAGAAATTCACTATTCAAATGGAATCTCAGTAGAAAGTAAAAACAGATAACCTAAAATTACCCATCTTTCAAGAAAAAGCAACACCATGAGTGAAAGAGACCAAATGAATAAATATAGGAAATAACTCCCAATGAACAGAGCTAAAAGAGAAAATAAATAGGATAATTTAAAATAAATATAAGCAATAACCTTTGAGAAAGGGAGAAAGACAGATTAATAAAGCATTCATTAATGACAACAACAAGAATAAACTTTGATATGAAAGAAGAAATAGGGATTATAAAATTCAGTAATGAAAAAAGTAAACAAATTTTCAAAGCAGAAGATAAAATTAATGAGCTGAAAGACTGTGCCAGAGAATTAGAGCCACACCACACAGAATGTCTCTTTAATATCCAAACTGCATAGAACTTATCTTTTGGCTGATATTTATATAGTAAAATGTATACTTACTTGCCCAAAACTGAATATAACATTTTTAAATGAATTAATGTGGAAAAGATTTTATTTTGTAATTTGCCAGTATGCCATAATCATGTGTAGACATTTTTAAAGTACATAG
This sequence comes from Pteropus medius, assembly GCF_902729225.1. Lineage (NCBI taxonomy): Eukaryota > Metazoa > Chordata > Mammalia > Chiroptera > Pteropodidae > Pteropus > Pteropus medius. The sequence goes on from NW_024353908.1 coordinate 726,061, forward strand.
AGTGTCAACAAAGGGAATAAGTATATTGGTTATTCTGGGAGCTTAAAGAGGTTATTAAAATTAATTTTAGCCTTCAAGCTCACATTTTCATGCAAAAAAAAAAAAACCAAAAAAAACAATTTTTAATGGAACAGAATCCAGACATTAAGATGAAAGATATACTTCAACGTGAAAAACAAAAGCACAAAGAGATGGATGAAGAGCTATTGATAGATTTAGAAGTCCCAGTATGGACAGAGTGTGCATTCCGGAAAACCAAAAAGAGCAAATGAGAGGAGTAAATGCCTTAAAGCCGAACAAAGACATATTTTCACATTGAAAGTGGCCACCGAGATACAATAAGAAAACAAACAAGTAGATTTAATGCGGTGAAATTTCAGAATAATGAAGACAATGGCACAAATAATAATAATAAAAAAAGCTGTAGAAAAAAACCAGCAAATATACAAACAAACACACTTGCACACATATCTACAACTTAGTATCTACAAAGAAACAAGAATCAAAGTGGCATCAGATTTTCTCTCAGTAAAACTGAAATGAGAAAACAATGAAGCAGTATCTTCAAAGATCTGAGGGAAAATTATTTTGGACTTAAATTCCTTTCCAATATTTATCTATATTTATCTATTTGTCTGCCTATCTGCCTATCTGATTATCTACCTGCCTAATGAAGTGATTTTTAGAAAGTAACTACCTACTTAAAGAAGTGATTTTTAGAAAGTACCTATCACAAGCAGATTTTGAAATGCAACCGATGGCAGATTGTATTTTCAAAAAAAGCCCAGAGCAATATTTCTGACCATGTACTTGTTGCAGAACCTCGCCAACCTTGCCATTGCCCATGAAGAGGTGGAGACTATTCTCCACAACCTTGAACCTGGAAAATACATTTCAATTACCATGATAATATTAGACAGAGATGACACTTAGTGTTATTGATTATATAAACTTTTAAAATGCTATAGAAAAAAAAACATTATCAACAAAAAGCAACAATTTGGAGAATTTGAAAAATAGATGAGACAAATAGTTGTCATACATAATTTGCCTAAGAGCTCTTAAAATTAATAGAAAAATTACAGCCATAATTTAAAAATTAAGCAAAATTCAGGTATGACCAAATCACAGAAGAAACACACATAGGCAATGAAATACAAAAAAGAAAAAATGCGTAACTCATTAACTATCAAGAATATGCAAACTGAAATGGCAGTGAGATGTCACTTTTGCTTATAATATTGGCAAAAATAAATTTTAGATTTTCAAGGTCTATTGTTAGTAAGGATTTGGGATATTAAAGACTCAAATATGGCTGTCTTATGAAGAGCAACTTACAGTATGTAATTAATCTTTAAAAGATTAAAATATCTATATTGGATATACTGTGCATTTGATCTCTAGGGCTTATTTACTACTCATTGCAAGTTTGTATCCCTAAACAACATTTATCCTGTTCCCAACTGCCATCCTCAAGTAACCATCATTTACTCTCTGTTTTAGACTTTTTTAGATTTCACATGAGTCATATCACACAATATAATCAAACTTGCTAAGAAACTAGACCTTAATTATCTCAACCACTAAAAAGAATAATTATGTAACATGATAGAAGTGCTAATTATGACTACATTGACAATCATATTACATATATAAGTATATCAAACTAACATGTACACCTTGAATTTACACAATGTTATATGTTAAACATATTTGAATTAAAAAATAAACCCTAAAAACATTAAAACTTCTTAAATCGAAAGGGAACTATCATACAGAAATATTTGCATAAATGTGTGTGTATTTGTATATATATCCGTACAGAAGTTAATTAGAGCAGCATTGGTGACTCCCAAAGTTAATAATAATTCCTCTATGCCCATCTTTAAATTTTGGCACATATATAGTACAAAGTATAATACAAAATAATGCAACAGTTAAGTCAAATAAGGTAAGTATTTTTATATTGATAGGTATGTAAAAATGACCCAGATATATGTCTGTGTATATATGAAAATACAAATAGTACTTTTCATACAACTTGACTTATATTATAAATTAATACATATGAGCTTATAAAAATGCATACATATGCATATATATGTAAAATCATTTGGAAAGATATATACTAATCTATGTATCACTAGAAATTAATTTTGGCAGGGGAGTAGTTGTATGTGAGCAAGCATATGAGTATTTTCGATTTTTCTTTATGTAGTGCTGTTTGATTTTTCAAAAGTGTGAATATATATTATTTAATTTTTTAAATAAAAATATTTAGGGAAAAATAAATTTTACAAGTTGAGCAAGGCTTTGTGGGAACAGATTATCTTTGTTCCATGTAATGTCACCTGGGACAACTAGAGGATTTACTTCTAAAATGGCTCATTTACATGACTGTCAAGTTGGTTGTTCATTCTCAGCTGGGAGCTCAGCTAGAGCTGTTGGCCTGAGGTCTTGTTTCTCCTCCATGTCACCTCTCCATCTGGCAAGGTTGGTCATATCACAGTAAGACAGTCTCAGAGTAGTTGACTTCTCATATGGTAATTTGTACCCCAGAGAGAAATAGAACTTGGCAAATTTTTTTAATGCCTAGATTTAGAGATGTTAAAACATCACTTCTTCCACATTTTATTGGTCAAAACAATCATGGAACTGATGTAGATAAAAGGGGAGTGAACTACACAGGGCATGAATAAAGGGAGATATTATTCACTGGGGACCATCAGAGGAGCAGAGTGCTACAAGCTACCAAGAGATGGAGTTTGAGACTGATTAAAATAGCTGGAGAATTGTACAGGGATTGATCCAAGAGGAGAGAGCCAAAGTAAAACATATAAACTCCCTTCAAATCCTTAATTGTCCTCTGAACTCAACATACTCAAGGAATACTCAGAGAAGTCAAGCAGAAAAGGACAGCATGAAGTTAGAAAAAGCTGAGGAGAATTTCAGCTGTTTCTTACTGCCAGGCAGAAAAGGGAAGGCGTTTGAGTCTCATCACATTGGAAAAGTTAGATAGAAATCTCAGGCTTTCTATTGAAATCCCAGAAAGGTCACATTTTAGGAAGAAAATTTACATGCAAGGAATAAAATGTTCACCTTAAGGATAAGAGTAAAACCCAAACTGTCTCATCTTAACAAAGCATAAAACAGAGGCTCACAAGATCAGTGTGATTAGTCACTTAACCGTCTGCTAGAAAACATGCCAAAATTCTTCAGGGGAAGATAAAAGAATCCAGAGTCTCTAAACATGTTACTCAAGTTTAGAGACTATGACTCATAGTCAAGCTAAATAGTCAATAATAAAAGATGATCCAGGTATTAGAATTAGCAGAGAAGAACTTTAAAGCAGCTCTTAAAAAATATGCTCAAACATTTAAAGGAAAAGATAAACAGAATATTAGCAGAGAAAATTTAATATCTGAAATAAAAATATATATTGAATGGTTTTACAGGTCATAGGAGAAGCCAGAAAATAAGGTCAGTGATCAAATATGTGCAAAGCAGAATAATGTCCTCCAAAGTTGTAATCCCCAGAATCTGTGAAAATGTTGGAAAAAGGATTTTGCAGATATGAGTAAACTAAGGATCTTGAGATGGAAGATTATCCTGGATTACCTACTTGGACCCTTTGAAGGTGTGAGTGTCAAAGTTAGGGAGAGATTGAAAGATGCTAAACTGTTAGCTTTTAAGATGTAAGCAGGGGACAAGAGCTAAAGTGTAAAGGCAACTTCCAGAAGCTGGAAAAAGCAAGAGAATAGATTCTCTGCTAGACCCTCCAGAAGACATGCAGTCTTGGTGGCTCCTTGATTTAGCCCAGTAAAATCCTTTTCATATTTCTGACCTCTAGAACTATAAGGAAGTAAAGCATAATCTAAGACCTGAAGAGTAAGAAAGCACCAGTTATGACAACAGTGAAAGAAGACTTCTAGGTATGGAAAAAAAGTAAGAGGAAAGGCCTTGAACCTAGAAAGAACTTGATATACTTGAGGAACTTCAGTGAAACCCTATTAACTCTGGACTGATGAGTGGGTTTAAGAGATGAGACCATAAATTAGATTGTGAAGGGCTTTATAGGTCATGGTAAAGTATGTACATTTTTTCTGAGACATATCCTTCATGAAGGTTTTTTAAGAAGAGGAGTGACTTGATTTCATGTGTATTTTAAAAGTAGAGAATATTACAGAGAATGAATTTGAAATTGGAAGAGTGAAAAGAGGTTAAACTTTCAAGAGGGTATGGTAATAGATGAAGTAAAATATAATGGTGACTTGTATTTACAGTAGACATGGAAGACATGAACTGATTAGAGATATTGATGGATTTGATGTGAAGTGTTAGAAAGAGAGAATTTGAAGATAAACCTTAGTTTTTTTGGCCCAAATGGTTGGTAATGGTGGGAGGTTTTGAGATGTTTATTAGTGAATGCCTCCATTAATAAATGACTTAGTTGAGTGTTGATGCTCTATCCTGACTCCAAACCACTTGATCTTGATTCCCAATATCCTAGGTTTTATTGACTAAAAAATGAAAGACTGTAAACCACTAAGATTCCTCTCAGCTTTCTGGTTCTTGGAGATACCTAAGATTTTCACCCTATTTCTAGGTCTGCACATCCAAGAAACATGGAGTGGATCAATGTATAGCCAATTTAAATCACCCAGTTGTGTCATTCTGAAAAATTCGTCACACACAGAGTTAAGAAACAATGGAACAAATTAAAAAGTACATGAGTTTGGGGACACAAATGCCTGTTTTTGAGTCTTGACACCAGCATTTTTTAGTTTGTATTGTTGGATAAATCATTTAACTTTTCTGAAACTTCAGTTTTTTATAGGTAAAATGTAAATATTAATAATTACCCATATCATTGCTATAAGCAAGCTAACCAAATTATTCTGACAATTTTTAAAATTAAAAAGTGGAAATATTTAATTGCCTCTTTTCTCTGTCACAAAATAAACAATCACTAATATTTGAAAACAGATGTATTTAAAATAAAATTGCTTTCTTTTCCCAACATCAAATATAACCACTAATAGCAAATTGACTTGTGAACTTATGTACATTTTATTTTGCATATAAAACATTTCCACACATTATGTTCATATGCTACAAAAGTAAGATTGCTACACACACATACACACACAATATATATACATTCTATAGTTTGCTTTCAGGACAAAAAGTATATATTTTAGATATCTTTCCAAGGTGATTCATATATCAACCTAATTTGATATATGAATAGCTGCATAATAATTAATGTTATAGCTGCATAATAATTAATGTTATGTATAGGTATCATTTAATCATTTCAGTTTGGAAAAAAATTCAGATTGTTTCGAGTCTTCGCTATTACTAACAATGCGATAATAAATGCCCGTGAACAATTATCTTTTAATCATGATAATTTCATTCCCATTTAATAAATGTGAGAGGTGGATCAAATGCTATACATATTTTAAATAGAAATTATTTATTTAAATACTAAGCTACATGCTAAATGAAAGTAAAGTTAAACATTTAATAATAGTTATTTAAATACAGAATACCTTTCAAAAACAAGTATTAGTTCACATTCCTAATAGTAATCACAACTCTAGCAACTTTGGATGCTTCTATTAGTACTATTATTATTTTTTTGCCAACCTCATGAATGTAATATCTGTTATTTTAATTTCACTTTTCTGAGATCTAATAATAATCTTTTCTCATATTTTTAATCTATATTTTAGTGAAATACCTGTTTATTTTTATTTTGTCTTTAAAAACAAAACAAAACAAACTGGATTTCCTGCCTTTCTTTGTAATTTGTAGGGACACCATGTATATTAGGGAGATTAACTCTTTATCTAATATTTATTTGCGATCATTTTCTTCTAGTCTATCAATCTTTTGATTTTGTTATAATTTTTGCCAAGTAAGGTTATTCAAATCATGTAATTAATATGTAGATTCTTCTTTTCAAGATTTCTGGGTTGTTATTATGAATTAATAATCTATTCCTATTTAGAATTTTTCTGTTTTCTCTTAATATCTTTATTATATACATATATATATGTTTTTAATTCATGAAGAAACTATTTCTTCATGATGTGATATATATAATGTATAACAGGGTCTGATCTAATTTTCCCAGTATAAATTGTACTTAGCACCCCATAGATGTTATTAAGTTCCTGTATAGACTTTGTTTTCTAGATTTAATTCTGTTCATTGATAAATACTAGTTGACTCTTGAACAATGCTGGGGTTAGAGATGCCAATACCCTGTGGATTTGAAAATTTTAATATAAATTTTGCTCCTCCAAAACATCACTATTTCCAGTCTACCATTGATTGGAAGCCTAACTGATAACATAAAAGTCGATCAACGCATATTTGTATGTTATATGTATTATATACTGCATTCCTACAGTAAATTAAGCTGAGGAAAAGAAAATGTCATTAAGACAATCATAAAAAACAGGAAATACATTTATAACACTGTACTGTATTTATTGATATTGTAAGTTTACATCTTCTTTTACAAGATGAATCATCTTCCAGTACCTACATCAATATTGTTTTATATAATATAATACACTATAGATATTATGTTTTACAAATACTAGACACCAAAAATGAAAAGATAATGTCAAAAGAAATTCATATTTATTTTTAGGTATAATGATTAATACATTGATAATAAAGAAGCAACAATATGGTTGCTTTATGCTAGCCGAGTGTAATTGACACAACAGAAGGTAACTACAAAATTACTACAGTAGTGCATTATGCACCACAGTTAATTTTATGCAGTTATAGTTTAAACTGCATCTTTCCATTTGTTTTCATTTCTCTTGACTGATGCCATGAATGATCCGTAAGTATGCGTATAACTTTTTATAAATATTAACTTTTTGTGTATATTTTATGGTAGTAAATGATAAAATAATCTAGTATCTACATATATTTTATGCATTCATGACATACCTATCTTTTTCTTAATTTTTTGATATTTTATCTGAGAGTTTTTTCAAATTGTTGAAATCTCCAAAGTATTTCCAATATATTTATTGAAAAAAATCCACATATAACTGTACCTGTACAGTTCAAACCCATGTCGTTCAAGGGTCAATATTTCTATTCCTGTGCCAGCCTTGTCATGTTATGATCATATTAGTTTTTTTTTCTTTTTTTTCTTGCCAAGTTTTAATATTTGCTGGGACAAGTCTTTGCCTGTTATTCTTATCAATACCTTCTTGGAAATTCTCACATTTTTATTCTTCTATGAACTTTAAGATAATTTTATTGACTTAAAAATACTTTTTATTTCAATTAGAATTTGGTGTTTGAAGATATTATATTTTATCTCTCTCCATAATTAACTATAACATTTTTACTAGAAATATTTATACTTCAAAATTAGAAACATGGGCACTTAACATTTTTATTTGACTGAAACAAACTGAAAGCAAACAAACAACAGAAGTGAGGGTATTTTGCCTGAGGTTGTTCTAGCAAATAGGTATAAATCAATAAAAATAAACTTTTAAAAGCAAAGGTAGAACTGACTTGAAGATGACACTAGTCACACTAAAAATAATAACAGCTACATTCATTAAATACTCATCTGTAAAGACTATGCTACGTAAATGCACTATGCTATGTATGCACTATGCTATGTAAATCATTTCCTAATCTTTTAAGAACACTGTTAAGACACTTATTAACAAGGAATACTAGTTAAGTATATCTGTGGTCAAGAAAACCTGTGTTACACATTTTCGGACAAAAGAGATCAGTTCTGATTCGAACTAAGAAGCTGAGCTGTAGTGAAGTTCATCCAGAAAAATATTTGGGTAACTGAAGAAATATCGTCTAGTTGTCTGAGGGGAACAAATGCTGGAACTGAGGAGTCTGAGAAAGTGGACTTTTTTAGTAATTGCTAATATGACAAGATTTCTTATATAGTAACTTTCATGGTTACAAAATAGTCGAGTAGGACTATATTGGATAGATCACTTCAAAAGAGACCTCACATTCTCATTCCCATGAAAAGACTTTGCTCTAATAGTGATGGTAAGCTAATTATCTCACAAACATTTAGAGAAGAAAAGCACCTTTTATATGTTTCACATCCTTTACCATTGATAAGCAGCAACTGTGGAGAATCACCTGTGGGGGGAGTCCTTAGAACTTTCACTTACCTCTGTAAACCAGACATAAAAATCAGATTAAGTCAATAAAAGAAAGTCCAATCCTTAAACATAGTTTGGGTGATGAGACTTGAAAAGTAGTAGTAAGTAGATTTTCCAAAAAAGTCTCTGAGATACTGTGGGTCCCAGGTCTGGCTGTGATCTAGGCTTGTGGCTAGGGATAGAACTCTGGATATAAAATGTTACACCAATGAAGTAAGGTGCCTGCCCCTAACTTGTGCAAGTGTGACTCAGCTTATTGTTTATCACGCATGTGTGGCAGAATGTCATTATTGTTCTCTGACATATATAAAGCCCATGTAGTCTCCTAGTGCAGAAGCCGCACTCCCCGCAATAAAGTTGATGCCTGCCTTTTCATTCTCAAGTTGGCTCCTCATGCATTTTTTTCAACTGGGTGTCTCACCACTGAAGACTTCGCTTCTTGATCAGCTTGGTGCTTGCTGACAGATACTTTTCAGATAGACAGTATGTTAGGAGACAGGTATCTTGCCTGAGATATGGAGAAAAAATAAACAGAAAAATTTCAAACATCACAACAAAAACTTTTTGATCTGATACCTTTATTTATTTTTTAAATTCTCTTATGGTCTTCTCTCATGATTGATTATATTGTGTAATTTCTAAATTTTTGACGCTACTTCTAAACTGCTCTTGCCAATATTTCTCTGAAATGTCTGATCTATTACTGATTTTGAAACTCTTAAAGTGTAAACAATTTGTAAAATTCAGTAGTATTAAGATTTGTTTGAATTAACACTTGTTTGCAAATAGGAAAAAAGATGTGAGAGACAATATTTATACAGCTACCTTAAGTTAAAAAATCTATGCACATGACTTTGAACTTTGTCACTTCTGAGCCCAGAGAAAAGTTAATAAATGGTTTTTAAACCATTTTATTGTATATAATATCTACCTAATATAAAACATATAATAATTGAATTAAAACATATCTCCATGATGTGTGAATTAAAACATATCTCCATGATAAAAATTTGGAGAAACATGGATGGAAAAATAATGTAAAAAGATGAATTCTAAAGTTTTATTTTAAAAGTCAGGGTGAATTATATGTCATATATCATTATCTTTCTATGAGGCGTTGAATGTATGTGAGTGGCTGGATGGACATTATCTTCCTTTTACATTTCATTGTAGATCTCTAAAAGATACACATACACATATATACATTGTCGGAAGCCAGCCGACCAAGTCAAACCGGGTACCTGAATGGGGGAGCGGGGACTGAGAAAAAAGAGAAGACAGACAGGGTGCAGGAGGGAGAGCAGATCTCACAACTGTCTCTCCATCCTCCTTTTAAACACAATCTGTTCCTTTGTGTATCCCAAAATAACATAATAAAAGTAACATCCTGAAGATCCAGGTACAATTGACACTTCCTTTGACACTCCCTTCGACACTCCCTTAGGCTATACTTAATCTTCTTCTTCCTGGAATTCCACAGAACCAGCCTTTTCTTTTTTATGCAAGCAGGCCTCCGGAGACAATCCATGCACTCTTTTGAATTTGGGGAGCTTTAGCTCCCTACAATACATACATATATATATATATATATATGGAATATTCAAAATATTATCTAATTACTTAAGTAGTATGTCATTTTAGAAACAATAAAACACAGTATGGGTTTTATAATAAACAAAAATACCCATAAGAAATTATGTCCAGTGTCCACAAGGCCTAGGAGTAGGAGAAATCCTATCTGAGCCTCCTTGCAACATTTCTACCACTTTATTTACTGATCTCCTATAATTTCTTGGTTTCCTTCTTGACTCCATAATTCTTGCTCTTGGAATTTATCCCATGTTTATGTTTCATCAATCACTATTAACCTCCATGAGATTTAGACTCTTGTCTTACTATTCCAAATCCAGAATAGCATTTAGCTTGCTTTACCTGCCTTGCCAAACTCCTCTACCCGCTTCTCTGGCCCTCTTGGTACAAATGCTATCTGTTCTAGGCACTCTCCCCAAGAACTTGGATTTATGCCATCTTTCTGCTCTACCTCAGCCCCTACCGGGGGAATCACAAATGCATTTGAGAGTGGTGTCAATAACATTTTCTTTAAAGAAGATATATTTTTATATCTAAAATGAGCAAACTTTCTTGGGTTTTCATAATATAAAGTGATAAAAATAATTATAGAATGTCTGTATGTTAATACATAGCATATAGCAAAGTGAATGCTATTTTATGATAAAGTAAAATTTTTTAAATTAGCTTTCTTCTTTGGTAAATATGAATAAAAATAATGACATATAAATGTATAATAAATAATATATAATACTGTACATATTATATAATTTTATTGTTTAAGCTCTTCTTTATTGTCTTTAGATTGTACGTTTAGGAAGTAATTAGTTAATATAATTTGATTAAAAATATTCTGGTGCATTTGTCTACATTAAACAGCAAAACATTTTTAAGAATGTTTTTGTAGGACCGCATGCTAATAATAAATATCAAGAAGTGACCACTGTAATAAATTAGTGGTATACTATTTTGTACTATTATACACTTGAAAAGTTCTGAATCATTCCAAATGGCAAATCCATTTTCCTTTACAAAATTTTTTTCTAACCAAAATAATTAATTTCAGGTTTTTTCTAAGTATTTTGTAAATAAATATTTGAGTTTGAAATTTTTTAATTTAATAATAATATTTTTTATTTTTCAATTATAGTTAGCTACAATATTATATTAGTTTCAGGTGTACGATACAATGATTAAGCAGTTATATAACTTACAAAGTGATCACCCTGATAAATCTAGTACCTATCTGACACTATACATAGTTATTACAATATTATTGACTATATTGCTTATGCTATACTATACATTCCCATGACCATTTTGTAACTACCAATTTCTGCTTCTTAATCCTTTTTCCTTTTTCGCCCATCCTCCAAACCACCTTCCATTTGGCTATATCAAATTGTTCTCTGTATGAGTTTGTCTCTGCTTTGTTTACTTTCTTCTTTAGATTCCACATGCAAGTGAAATCATATGGAATTTGCCTTTCTCTTTCTGACTTATTCCACTTGACACAGTACCCTCTAGATCCATTTATATTGTTGTAAATGGCAAGTTTTCATTCTTTTTATGGCTGAATAATATTCCATTATATACATGTACTATTTCTTTTTATCCATTCATCTATTAATGGACACCCAGGTTGTCTTGGTAGCTTGGCTATTATAAATAATGCTACTACAAACATAAATTCACATGTCTCTTTGAAGCGGTATTTTGGGTTTCTTCAAACAAATACTTAGAAGTGAGATTACTGAATTCTTCATATTCTGTTGTTATAGCCTTTATTTTAAGGTCTATTCTGTCTAATATAAATATTGCTACCCCAGCTTTTTTTCATTTTACTTTCGTTTCCATTTTCATAAAATATCTTTTTCCATCTCTTTGCTTTCAGTCTGTGTGTGTTTTTCAATCTGAAATGGTTATTTTTAGGCAACATTTGTAAAAGTCTCATTTTCTTATCCATTCTAGCACCCTATTATTTGATTGGATCATTTAATCCATTTATACTTAAAGGAATTATTGATAGATAAATAATTATTGCCATTTCAATATTCATATATATATATATATATATATATTTTTTTTTCCTTTTTAAAGAAGTCCCTTTAACATATTTTGAAATCCTTGTTTGGTGTTGATGAACTCCTTTAGCTTTTTCTTGTCTTGAGAGCTCTTTATCTGTCCTTTGAGTCTAAATAATAGCTTTGCTATGTAGAGTAATCTTGGTTGTAGGTTCCTGCTTCTCATCGCTTTGAATATTTTGTGCCAATACTTTCTGGCCTGCAGTTCTTGTTGAGAAATCAGCTGACAAGTGAGCTCCTTTGTAGGTAACTAATTGCTTTCCACTTGTTCCTTTTAAGATTATCTCTTTGTCTTTAAACTTTGGCATTTTAATTATGATATGTCTCTATGTGAGCCTGTTTGGGTTCATCTTGTTTGTAAATCTCTGTATTTATTGGGCTTGTAAATCTATCTCCTTCATCAGATTAGGAAGTTTTCTGTTATTACTTCTTCAAATTGGTTTTCCATTTCTTGCTCTCCCTTTTCTCCTTCTGGTATCCCTGTGATGTGAATGTTGTTATGCTTGAGGTTGTCCCAGATAGTTGCCCCTTAAACTGTCCTCATTTACTGAGGATTTTTTCTCTTGTTGCTGGTCTGATTGGATGTTTTCTGTGATCTTATCTTCTAAATTGCTGATTGTATACTCTGTTTTACCTAATCTACTGCTGATTCCGCCTAAGGCAGTCTTCATTTCAGTTACTATATTCTTCATTTCTGACATTTTTTATGTTTTCTATCTTTTAGAATTCTCACTGAGTTCATCTACACTTCTCCTACACTAATTGAGCATTCTTATAACCAGTGTTTTGTACTCTGCATCTGATAGACTGTCTCCATTTTGTTTACTTCTTTTTCTATAGCTTTGTTTTATATATATATATATATATATATATATATATATATATATATATATATATATATATATATATTTGAGACATGTTTCTTTGTCTTCCCATTTTGGCTGTCTACTTGTGTTTGTTTCTATAAATTAGGTAGGGCTGCTATATCTCCCAGTCTTAGTACAGTGGCCTTATGCAGTAGATATTCTGTGGGGCCCAGTTGAGCAGTTGCCCTGGTCACCAGAGCAGGGTGCTCCAGGAGTATCCCTTTTATAGATTGTATGTGCCCTCCTATTGTAGTTGAGCCTTATTTGCTGTTTCCATGTCAGTGGGAGAGATTGACCCTTGGGCTGATTTGATGTGAGGAGAGGCTGCTAAATGTAGTAGAGGAGCTGTTGTGCATGAGTTGACTCTACAAAGCAGGATTCACTTTGGCAGGGATCTGGTGCCTGCTCAAATTGCTCTTTGGGTGTGTCATTCACAGATATGACCCCGCATGGTTCTCGGGCTGATCCAAAGCAGGCCATCAAGCATGTCTGCCCTGGGGTCTCCTAGGAGGGGCCCTACCTCAGGCCAGGTTCAACCACAGCCTTTTCCTTGCCCAAGGCCTCCTGGCACGAACCACCAAGAAATCTGCAGATGGCCTCCACCCGTGCTGGGATTCGAGGTACCTTGAGAGGCCAAGCCTCAAACCAAGGCCAGCTGCTACTAGTCCTGGGCTAGGGGCTGCTCAGCAAGAGGTATGGGGCATGCTGAGGCCAGATGCTGCTTGTTTGAGAGATTTTAGCAAAGTCTGTAGCACAAGCCAAAACAGGCTCTTTGCATGGATAAGCCAGTAGAAGAGGCTTGTGTGGGCTTATAGTTTGGAGACGGGGTGGTTAGTCACGAGCCCAGTGAATCACCTGGGGTGAGGGAACAGTTTTAGCCATGTTAATGGAGACTCAGATAGGGTGGCCACCCAAGTTGCAGGCCAAGAAGTTGAACTGTTCAACAAAAGAACAATGGCTTCTACCAGCACTTCTGACTAGGAGTAGACTGCCCCCTCAACTCTTGTCCTGAAGCCAGATATCCCAATTCCTCCCTGTATGTCCTTGGTGTGCCTATCAAGATGCTGCCCCAACACTGGAGTTCAGACAGGATGAGTCTATCAGTGAGTAAGTTTGTGTATGGGCCCTTGTCTTGAAACAATCTCCACTGGTTTTCACAGCAGAAGTTGTGTGGACCTCCCTTTCTAGCACTGGAAACTTGGACGTGGAGACCAGTATGGATGGGATATCTCTTTTGATTTTTAATCACCACACGCAGGTGTAGAATCAGCCCTTTCTGTGTCTCTGCCCCTTCCACAAGTTTCAAGATGGCTTCTTCTGTATATCCTTAGTTGTAAAACTTTGTTCAGCTAGACTTCAGGCAGTTCTCAATGATGATAGTTCTGCAGTTTAGTGGTAATTTTGATATGGTAGTGAGAGGAGGAAAGCACAGTGTTTTCCTATGCCCCCATCTTTACCTTTGAGGAAGACTTAACTATCTCCTTCCACTAATGAAGCTTGTATTAAATTATAAATAATCCTTTTGCTTACACATTATCACATTATCAATGTAAAGAGCTCATTTGCTATTTTTAAATCATAATTTTTATGAGTACATATTTTTCAGATATTTACATAAATCTTAAATTTAGTTTACCTTCTTAGTTTTCATTTTTATTTTATAAAATTTTTTAACCTTGGAAAGGATTAAATAATGTGCTTGATTTCAGAAATATTTTTTGTATACTAATACATTTTTTATTGAAATGAAATCTTAACAGATTAAGACTTCAAGAGGGAGTTAGAAATTTTCAGACAAAATACAGTATATAAAACAGGAAATAGTAGCATGCTCCAACATTTTAAGTCAAGTGAAATTGAACTAATAAGAAATAGGTAAACTCTTCCCTTATTAAAAAAATATTTTATCTAACGAAATGCCAAAAGATGCCTTTTCTCCATGGTCTATGAGAAGAAAGCAATGGACTATTGCTTTCTATTTTGTTATAGAAATTAAGAATAATAGAAATAAGAGTAACAATGATACCCCTTTTAATTAAACAACAAGAACAAACAAACCCTCACTACTTTGGGTTGTTAATCTGCATAGCGAACTGAGCTGAACTATGTATATGCTAGGATTAGACTGAATATTAGACAAAAGAAACTGATGCTTCATGATAATAATGAATGGATGGTGCTAAAACATGGCAAAGTAAACAGAAGAATCCCTCCTTCCCAGTCTGCTCTTTCTCTAATCTTCCCCAATTTCATCTAACCTGACATTTGGTAGTTGGCAGATACCTCATTCCAGGAAGCGCAGCCAAATATTTAACTTAAATAATCACACAACAACTGTTTTACTTTAATGCCCATGACCAGCTTGTTTTCCTTTTTCGTCTTGGATTATGTCAAAATGCTCATTAAAAGTAATCAGAACTTTAGATGAGTTATTAGGTTCTGAATGAAGAGCCAAAATTCGTTTCTTGCAGTTTCTCACAGGTGTACAATGTAACATTTAGTTCTTTTCAGTTAAAAAAAAAAAGTGCTTTGTTGAGAGATTTGAACTTTGGGAATTGTCTTCATTGTGCTTTTGGCTTTTGGATAATCTCAAATTTTTCAGAAATGTTAGTTTGACAGAATTTGACAGTAAGTTGACAACTCTGTGATTTTTATGCAGCTTGTTCATTACATTCTTTTGTGTGTTACTGTTGGAGATAATGCTTGTCTTTGGCATTGAGAGCAGAGACTTATGATTTATGGTGAAATAATTTAACACTATGCATTTGAGGAAGCTATTGCTAAAGACTTATTTCTTAACATTACAAGAAGACACAACAATGGAATACAGGAGTGAGATCACTTACCTTCATAAATATCTATGCTCCTGCATAATCTTCATTTCAAATTTTGTTTAGCATATATAATGCCTTCTTTCTTGTAGATACAATGAAGAAGCCAGTTCTTCTCCCAGGAGACTTACAATAAAGTGGAAACAGTGGTGACTGTTTTATTTCTCTATAACAGAAAAAATAATGTTTCAAATAAACGTTTTATAAGTTTTCTTACAAAAAAATTATTATTTAGATAAATTAAAGAAAATTTAAATAATATGAGAGACATAACATATTCATGGATTGGAAAACAATATTTTTAAGATTTAAATTTGTTACAACAAATTTATTTATAATTTACTATACTCTCAGTTAAAATCTTTATTTTTACTTGTACTTTCAGTCATCCCACTCTTGGATATATATTCCAGAGACACTTGTATATAGGTTTTAGGAAAAGGATTGTGAAAATATTTATCACAGTAGTATTTGTGGTAGTAAGGGTTTGGAGGCAACCAAGGTGCTCATTTCAAAGGGAATTAATAAGTGAAAACTGGTGAGTAAATTTCTTAGAAAAAAAATGTCATTTGGAAACAAAGAATTACAAATATACTCAACAACACAGATAGATGTTAAAACTAAATGTTGGGACAAAAATTTGAAACAGAATAAATGCTATAGAATGAATCAATTGAACAATATAATTTATGTACTTTTAAAGAGCATACACAAAGGCAGTATATATTTCTCAAAATTATATGTACATTCAAGTACATATACCAGATATATTAGAGTATGGGCGCATTTTGGCAATAAGAATAAAGATGGGTTCAGAGAGAAAAATGAACATAAAAATAAAATGACAAGAGATTTGCATAAATTGATGATAATCATGTGCCTGAATAGAAAAGTAACTTCTGTCAACTCTGTTCTTTAGATAAATATATGTAGACAGATATAGTATAAATTATGAATAGATTTATAAGATCTATTCATAATTTATACATCAGAGGAAAAAAATTTCTTTGGATTTGATATTATGAACATCTTTAAAGATCTCAACAAGAACAATTTCAGTAGAATGGCAGGCCTATAATCAGAGTAGATGGCCATCATGGGTGAGCAGGAAGGGGCAATATGGTAACCATAGCAAGTGCAAAATCTTTTACACCTATGAAAAATTAAAGATAAGTCCCCTGTGAACCTCCCAAGAAAAATGGTGATAAGTAGAATTTCTCAAATATGTATGATCTCAAACTCCTTAGACCAGGACTAACGTTCCAAAAAACATATTTAGACAATATTAAATTAAGCAAAGGGGTGAAATTGATGAATTCTGTGCCTTCCACAAATAAATTTGGTGCCTTCCACATTTAATTTCAGAAATTACTATTTAAATCTACATATATTTAATCCTCAGATTTGTTTTTATGAACTGAGATTTAGGACAGAAAAAAATCGAATAGAAAATATCTATTCACTATTTGATGAAATATATGACTTCAAGTACATTTTGTAGCAGTTTTTGAAAAGGAAATAAACAATAATTGTGGAAAAGGTGTCATGGACTTTCTATTAGTTTCTTATTGCAGCTTTATAAAGTTACCACAAAATTAATAGCTTAAAGAATATCAATTTATTATCTTATATTCTAGAGATCATAAATTCCCAAATCAAGGTGTTGGCAGAGCTGCATTCTTTCAGGAATGTGTAGGGGAGAATGCGTTTCCTTGTCTTTCATACCATTTAAAAGCTACCTACATTCTTTGTTCATGACCCCCTTGCTTTCTTCATCTTCAAGGCAAAGAGCATAGCCAAGAGCAATTTCTCTCTCTCTCTCTCTCTCTCTCTCTCTCTCTCTCTTTCTCTCCTCCTCCACTTCCTCCTCCTCCTCCTCTTCCTCTTCCTTCATTGAAGTATGATTGACATGTAAAGAGCTGTACGTATTTAATATATATAACTCAATAAATTTTGGAATAAGTACACACCCATAAAACTATCACTACTATCAAAACCATAGACCTATCCATCACCACCCAAAGTTTTCTCTTTCCGTTATTAATTATTATTATTATTATTATTATTATTACCTTTGTGTGTGTGATAAAAATACTTAACATAAGATCTACTCTCTTAGAAAAAATTTAAGTATACAATACAGTATTGTTAGCTATAGGCACTATACTATAGTATAGTAGATCTCCAAAACTTATTTATTTTGCATACCTGAAATTTTGTACCCTTTGAGCATGACTTCTGTCTTTTCTCATGCTCCAGGCTCTAGCAATCACCATTATACTCTCTGTTTCCATGAATTTGACTATTTTAGATTCCATATATGAGATCATACAGTATTTGTCTTTCTATGTCTAGCATAATATTTGTGTCTTCTCTTACAAAGATTCAGTATCTCCTTATTATAAGACTCCATGTCTTCTCTTATAAAGAAATGCCGTTGGATTTAGGGTCCACCCTAATCCAAGATGCTGTCATATTAAAATCTTTCATTTACAAAGACTTGTTTTCTAAATAATGTCACATTCACAGGTTTCAGGACATGGATGTATATATATTTTTGGGTGAGCGGGGGTCACAATTTAACACATGACACATGTTTTTACCAATTAAGGATTTATTTTCAAATTAGCAGCCATATTTTGAGCAAAGACTATCATCTTTTCATCTTTGTGTCATTATGTATTTTATGGCATATGGTAAGTACTTAACAATTATTGCAAGGATTAGAACAACATTTGTGACCAATAATTCAAATTTTCCTAGAATTTTGTTAAACAAAGCAAAACAAAATTTTAAAAGTTAACAAATCAGTAGAACACTATGCTTTCACAGCATTTAAAAGGTGAATACAAATTCTATTTACATAATAATTAATTGTCTTTGTTAGCAAGATTCTAATTGTATAAAAAAGAAATGGGCCTGTGTATGATGTGAAATATGTGGATATAGTAAAAAAGAAAAAAAAAAGTCTCTAAGTATTGGTAATCACAGATAAATATCTGTGATTTACAAGCTTTACAAGGCTTATGTTAAAATTAGCTCAATTTACCACCATGGTCAATTACATAGTCAAATACATTCTTGATAGGACTTGTGTAATGGGCCATCATTCTTTCAAGAACGAAATTGTTTCCTAGTCTTATGATTTGATAATAAGTAATAAACATGTAATATATCAATTTACAAAGTCAATTACATAATCAAGAAGAGTGCCAACTGCAATAACTAAATTACTCTGTACAGTATTTGCTTTCATATTCTCCACCTTCCCTAAGGCACCAAGTCTGGCATTTTTCCTACTTTCTCAATTTTCTTTGCATAATTTTCCACTTGGTGGACTGCCATTGTCAACAACAACACTCTTCAACTTCTGGAGGTTTGGTAAGAGTAGCTGGAAAGATTAGAACTGTGTTTAATCAAATCCCAGTTGCCGATGTAAATTCAAAAGTGCTTAATTATTCAACATTGCTAGTGAGGAAAGTCACAAGAGAAGATCCAGAAGAAAGTTGATATCTCATGAGCTTTGAGATATAATCTTGAAAAATATCAATTTCCTGTTTACCTCCTTTAAATAAAAAATGTTTTTAAAAGAATGCAGATGAAAATATGCATAACTCCTAAAGTATCTTTGCTGACTAATTTCAACTGCTGAAAAAAGACACATAGAAATAGATAATGTGATCTTATAATTATGTGTAGGATATGCTTCATGAAAATATCTACAAACTTTGTGATTCATGTATATCTAAGGAAATCTTCTGTAAAAGCAAAAAAAGAAAGAAAGATTAATTTGAATTTGTGGACAAGAGACTATTCTACTTAAAATTCGATTTTATTTTTCTTTTAAAACTTGTTTTAATTTTTTAGGGTCTCACATAAAGTATTAGTTCTATAAATTTAATATAATTTCAATAATACTCTAATTCCTGAAGTGTTTTTAGTAAATATGAATCTAACATTCCTTATAACAAATTGCTACCAAGTTACTTGCTAAATGTAAGCACAGATATATTAGACATCTACTATAGTCTTACAGCTCTGTTTCTTAAATATGCATGTCAGTATTGAAGAGACAGAATTCTGAGTAAATTTCACATTTTACACAGCACTATAGATGAATTCTTTGTTTCTTTTATTGATTATTTGTTTTTTACTGACAATATTGCTGATAACATTTGGATAAGGCGGCATTTGAAATTTTATTACAGCAGATTAAATTTTATACAGATGTGGATATTCCCAGATGTGAATATAGGAAAAACTTAGTTTTGTCTTTGGGTATTTATTCACCATATAAATCTACTAGCACATTCTTATCTGTTATGTAAATAAGATGTGGGATTCCAATAGTGTATCAGTGTTCTACAGCAGATGGCACACTGAGATTTACCACGCCATTACACTTAATGGGTGCAAACTCATTTGGATTTTTTGATGTTCTCTCTGTCCTTCTCATAGCAACAATGTTGCCAATGTTCCTGATTATATATGATTTGAGAGAGTGCTTAAAGAAGAAAAACTCCTTTATCTTAGAAATATGAGTATTTTATGTCAATGTTTAAAGTGTATATGTATTGCATTTCAGAGGATTTATATGCCCTGTGAGAAAAGTATAGTTAATGAATATTCAACAAAGTACTTGCAGTCATTATACTCAAAGATATTTTATAAAATGGAAATACTCAATTAACTATTGTAGTGCTAGTAGGGAGTATTCACTTGAAAAGCAAAAAAGAAATTTTTATCCTACATCATTATGGACAAAATTTAAAAAAAAAAGTTTAATGTAAGAGAATACAAAGACTCAGCAAGGCACATGTCTTAGTTGTATTAAGTAAAGATGCTCATGACTATTTCTGTTAACAAAACTAGTTTTTGGCTCACTAATTACTCTAGATTAATAAATAATATCTCTAAAAGTGTCTGATCTATGAAGGGTCAGACCTCCACAATAATTGAAAATGGCAGCATGAGTCATATAGGCTTTTTGTCTCTGAACTTGCTCTAGTTACAATCAGAATGAGTGCTGGTGTGGCTTTAATCAGTAGTTACAAATATTTCTGTGGATTAACATAAAATGGAACAAGAATAAAGAATTCAATATTATGAATATAACCTAGTATTTGTAAATCGATATGTCTCAGAGGGTGGCCAAAAAAATAACCAGCACCAAAGTCTCTATAAAATCTTATTAAAAATAGAGATGCCTGGGTCTGATCTCAGACTCACTAAATCAAAACTTGTGGGAATGGAACCTGGGTATCAAACCATTTTTAAAAAGTCTCTGTGATGATTCTTATTGCACACATACTGAAATATATGTTGCAGGACAGCATTCGAGTTCAGCGCTCTAAAGCACACTACCTGTGTTTTAACTGGGCTCCTTTACTCACTAGTTCTGTGACTTTAGGCCCATTACCTCTCCTCTTCATGTCTTAGTTTCCTCAGTGTTAATGGGGCTAATCTACCTACAGTGCAAGATTGTTAGTGAAGATCAAATGAGTTAATATTTGTAAATCAACTAGTACCTGGCACATAGTTAACACTAATAAAAGAGGAGTTTGTAAAAAGATAATAAAAAATAATACACATTTATTGAAACTGCCAGGTCATAGTTAACACTTACAAGTTTATTAGAGAAAGAAAAACAAAAACTCCCTAGAAAGCATTCAATTACCAAATATAACAGTAACTATAATTTCATGTTTGAAATTAGTGGAAACCAAAGTTGGTTTTACTTTCTTTGTTATTAAAACTTTGCAATAAATATTTTTAATGTTGTCAAAATCAGCTTTCAGTCATATTCTGAATCAAACAGACTTTCAATCTTTTTCAGTCATGCTGAATACTAACTCTGGCAACATACACACTCTCATGAATGGTGAACACGTTTTTTATTAGAGTACGATCAGACTTAAATACAGTATCACGGTGTATTTATGTGCAGTGCTATTTCTAGCAAATCACTGCAGTAATACAGCACGGCAGTCATCTTAAAATGACACTGAAGATACAATATTCCAAGCACTTTGTTTTCAGTTCATTTGTGGCACACTGGACTGATTTAGCAGCAGTACAGAAGTCACATTTATTTACAGGCACTTCAGAGACATCCACACAACATCCCCTAATTGCATTACAATGGTGTGCCATTGCCATGTGTTTATTGATTTTCAGTTCTTAAAAGATTTTCTGTTATAACCTGTAAACTCCGTAGATTTACAGTTGTCTACATTTAGAACAAGAAAAGCTGAGTGCTAAAGACAGAAAGAGAACATGATTTATTTTAATTGATTAATAGCTATTTTTTTTTCTAATGGCAACTAATTCCAGAAATGAACCACAATTTTGGCTATATCATGATGTCACCAACATTTTACTCATTCTAATATTAATATCTTGAATTTTCTATACATCTCATCAGAATCAATAGACGGGTTCTTCTATATTAAGAGCAATATGTCTGGACAGTTCATAATCGTACTTGCAGCATTATTCACACAGCTTCCAGTAAGTCTAATTACTTCCTCAAATTGGCCTGAAAAGCATTTAGACAGTAGGGCTTTCCATTGGCCCAGAAGTCATTTGATCTCTTTATGACTTCCCTGAGCTAGCATCAGCCATTTCAGATCGGCTCTGACTGTGAAACAGGCAATGGTGCATCTGTTTTTTGGTTTGTTTTTTAATGGAAAAAACACTTTCTAAGAAGGTAAACTTCATATCCTTACTTATGTAAGAGTTATGTGTAACCCTTTAAATGTATATTATATGTAAATATATATTTTTATATAAATATATATTTTATATAATATATACATATATGAGTGTGTGTGTGTATATATGTATATATATAAAGAAAGGTTCATCTGAATCTAATTTGGGAACTGGAAAATGTGCCCAGGCCAATTTTAATATACAATCTATTTATTTTGGGGCGTGTGTATAAAATAATAAAAGTACTACCAAATTGGTTCAATCTGACCTTAATATACTGCGTATAAATTTTAACAGTAATTTGGAAAGTTTTCAAGTCATATGTTTTAAGTAGTAGTAAAACTGAAATTGAAGCTGTGTAGACATGATCTTTGCTTTCTTGAAGCTTAAAAAAATAGCCAACTATATTTTTTTCAAATGAGCAGATCGACATTTTAGTATCTTAAAAACATCAATATTTCTGGATTGCAGTTTATTGGGAAAGTCTTCAAAAAATCACTTATTGTATATTTTAATCTCAGGCCAAATTAAAGCAAACATATTCTTATGAATTGAAAATGAAAATAAAATCTTAGAGTTATTTACAAATCATTTTTATCCACTCAGTCTTTTCCCAGTCTCACCACTTAAAAAATGCCAATTTATTATAAAATTTTGGGAGGGTAATCTAAAAGGATTTATAATCACCTGTCAATTCTGTTTTAATAAGGATGATATAATAATGTGAATTTCAAAGTTATTGCTGAACCAATTAGTAATAATAAATCAATTTAATTACTGAATATAATTATTTTCTTTATGAGGTTACTGCTAACATAAAAATTTAAAATAAAAAAATTAGATTATTTGTTATACTATTACATGAAATCTTGTATTAATTCTGTTTTAACTTATGTCATAAATTTGAGGTACCTATAGATATTTAAATATTCATGGCCCAGCTATTATATATATGTGTATATATGCACACAATATGAAATGCTTAATTTCAGTTTTTCCCCCAATTATTTATTTATTTACTTATTTATTTATTTATTTTTTAATGGTGACATTGGATAATGAAATCCAATAAATTTCAGTTATACAATTTAACAGTAAGGCATATGTATGTTTATACTGTGTGTTCACCTTCCATAGTTAGATTTCTTTCTGTCACCACATATTTGATCCCTTTTATCGGGTCTACCTCCCCCTCCCCACTTCTCACTACTCTCTGGTAACCACTAGTCTATTGTCTATGACCATGAGTCTCTGTTTGTCCAGCTCATTTGTTGCTTTTAAGTTTATATCTCACATATAAGTGATATCATGTGATTTTCAACTTTTTCTGTCTGGCTTATTTCACTTAGTATGATTATCTCGAGGTCCATCCAGCTGTCGCAAATGGCAGTATTTCATCTCTTCTTATGGCTGAGTAATACTCCATTGTATATATGTACCACAGTTTCTTTATCCAATCATCTATCATAGGACATTTCGGTTGCTTCCATGTCCTAGCCATTGTAAATAATGCTACTATGAACATCAGTGTGCAAATATCTTTTCAGATATGGGTTTTCAAGTCTTTAGGGTAAATATCCAGTAGAGGGATTGCTGGATCAAGTGGTAGATCAATTCTTAGTTTTTTGAAGACCCTCCATACTGTTTTCCATAGCGGCTATACCAATTTGCAGTCCCACCAGCAGTGTATGAGGGTTGCTTTTTCTCCGCATCTTCTCCAGCATTTGTTATTACTTGTCTTGTTGATTATAGCTTTTCTAACAGATGTGAGATGATATCTCATTATGATTTTGATTTGCATTTCCCTAATAGTTAGTGATGCTGAGCATCTTTTCATGTATTTATTGGCCATTCGTATGTCCTCTAGGGAGAAGTATCTGTTCAGGTCCTCTGCCCGTTTTTGATTGGATCATTTGTTTTTTTATTGTTGTTATTGTGTTGCATGTGTTTTTTATATACTTTGGATATTAGGCCTTTATCGGAGGCGTTGCTTACAAATATATTTTCCCAATCAGATGGTTCTCTCTTTACTTTGTTGATAATTTCTTTGGCTGAGCAGAAGCTTTTTAGTTTAATATAGTCCCATTCATTTATTTTAGCTTTTACTTCCCTTGCTTTTGAGGTCAAATTCATAAAACCCTCTTTAGTCCAAGGTTCTTGAGTTATGTTCCTATGTTTTTTTCAATGCATTTTATTGTTTCAGGTCTTATATTTAGATCCTTAATCCATTTTGAGTTAATGCTGGTGTGTGGGGATAGACAACTGTCTAGTTTCATTCTTTTGCAAGTGGCTTTCCAGTTTTCCCAGCACCATTTATGGAAGAGGCTTTCCTTTCTCCACTGTATGTCTTTGGCTCTTTTGTCAAAAATTATTTGCCCATATAAATATGGGTTTACTTCTGGACTCTTGATTCTGTTCCACTAGTTCATGTGTCTGTTTTTCAGAGGTTACCATGCTATTTTGATTACTGTTGCTTTGTAGTATAATTTGAAGTCGAGTAGAAATGCCTCCAGCCTAGTTCTTTTTTCTCATGATGACTTTGGCAATTCAGAGTCTTTCATGCTTCTATACAAATCTGATGATTTTCTGTTCTATTTCTTTAGAAAATGCCAATGGGATTTTGATGGAGATTGCATTAAATCTGTGTAATGCTTTAGGTAATATGGTCATTTTAACTATGTTGATTCTCCCAATCCAAGAATATGGAATATCTTTCCATTTTTTGTATCTTTTGATTTCTTTTAATAGGGTCTTGTAGTTTTCATTATATAGGTCCTTCACATGTTTCATTAAAGTTATTCCTAGGTATTTTATTCTTTTTGTTGCAGTTGCAAAATGAAATATTTTTTCGACTTTTTTTCTGACACTTCATTATTAGAGTATGGAAATGCTATGGATTTTTGAACACTGATTTTGCATCCAGAAACATTGCTATATTTGTTTATTGTTTCCAGTAGTGTTCTTGTGGAGTCTTTAGAGTTTTCTATATAGAGAATCATGTCATCCGCAAATAGTGACAGTTTGACTTCTTCGTTTCCTATTTGGATGTCTTTTATATTTTTCTATTGTATGATTGCTCTTTCTAGGACCTCCAGTGTTATATTTAATAACAGTGGTGATAGTGGACAATCTTGCCTTGTTCCTGATCTTAGAGGGAAGGTTTTTAGTCTTTCACCATTTAGTATAATGTTGGCTGAGGGTTTGTCGTATATGGCCGTTATTATGTTAAGGTACTTTCCTTCTATACTGATTTTGTTAAGTGTTTTGATCATCAATGGATGCTGTGTCTTTTCGAAGGCATCTTCTGCATCTATTGATATGACCATACGATTCTTATTTTTTAATTTGTTTATGTGGTGTATCACATTAATTGATTTGCATATGTTGAACCATCTCTGTGCCTCTGGGATGAAACTCACTTGATTGTGGTGTATCATCTTTTTAATATGTTGCTGTATTAGGTTCGCTAGTATCTTATTTAGGATTTTTACATCTGTGTTCATAAGAGATATTGGTCTGTAGTTTTCTTTTTTTGTGTTATCTTCACCAGGTTTTGGTATCAGAGTGATATTGTCCTCATATGATGAGTTGGGAAGTGTTGACTCCTCTTCGATTTTTTGGAAGAGTTTGAGGAGAATAGGATTTAAATCTTCTGTGAATGTCTGGTGAAACCATCTGGTCCTGGATTTTTACTTTTTAGTAGGTTTTTGATGATTACTTCAATTTCCATACTGCTGATCAGTCTATTTAGATTTTCCAGTTCTTGATTCAGTCTAGGAAGGTTGTATTTTTCTAATACTGGTCCATTTCTTCTAGGTTATCAAATTTGGTGTTATATACTTTTTCATAATATTCTTGTATGAGCCTTTGTTGTATTTCTGCGGTGTCTGTCATAAATTCCTTTCTTTCGTCCTTGATTTTGTTTATTTGTGTCCTTTTTTTCTTTTTTTCTTTTCGTGAGTCTAGCCAGAGTGTTGTCCATTTTATTAACCTTTTCAAAGAACCAACTCTTTGTTGCATTTATTTTTTCTATTTTTTTTTGTTTTGCTTTGTTTTCAATTTCATTTATTTCTGCTCTAATTTTGATTATTTCTTTCCTTCTGCTGACTTTGGGCCTCATTTGTTCTTCTTTTTCTAGTTTTTAAGATGAAATGTTAGGTTGGTTATTTGGGCTCATTCTTCTTTTTGAAGATAGGCCTGTAATGATATGAACTTTCCCCTTATGACCGTTTTTGCCATGTCTCAAAAGTTTTGATATGTTATACCATCATTATCATTTGTTTCTATGTATCTCTTCATCTCTCTTCTTCTTTCTTTCTGACCCAGTTATTCTTCAGTAGCATGTTGCTTAATCTCCATGTATTTGTGGTTCTTCCTGATTTCTTTTTATAGTTGATCTCCAGTTTCAAAGCATTACAATCAAAGAATATGGTTGGTATGATTTCGACACTCTTTTGTTCAGTTTATTTCTATGTCCCAGTATGTGGTTGATTCTTGAGAATGTTCCACTAGAGAAGAATGTATAAGCAGCTGTTTTGGGATGGAAGGCTCTATATATGTCAATTATGTCCAGTTGGTCTAATGTGTCATTTAAGGATGTAATTTCCTTATTGATTTTCTGTTTGGATGATCTGTCCATAACTGACAGTAGGGTATCTAGTTCCCCTACTATGCCAGTGTTTTGGTCTGTTTCTTCCTTTAGTTCTGTTAGTTATTGCTTTATATATTTCGGGGCTCCCTGAGTGGGAGCATAGATATTAATAAATGGTATGTCTCCTTAGTGTATGATTCCCTTTATCATTATGAAGTGTCCTTCAGTATCTTTTTTTTATTTTGAAATTTATTTCATCTGATATTAATACTGCTATTCCACTTTTCTCTGAATACCATTTGCTTGAAATAACATTTTCTACCCTTTCACTTTGAGTTTATATTTTTTTTTGGAACTGAGATGTGTCTCCTGGAGGTGGCATAAGGTTGGGTTTTGTTTTTTGATTCAATGTGTAACTCTGTGCGTTTTCATTGGTGAGCTCAGTCCATTTACTTTTAAGGTGACTATTGAAATATGAGGTCTTCTTATAGCCATTTTATCATTTGCTTTCTGGTAGTTCGGTGTTTCCTTTGCTTCCTCATTCTTGTGTTTCTGTTTTCCTTTTTTGGCTTTTGCGGGTTTTCCCTCTGGTCATTCTTGTTTCATGTTATATAGTTCAGTTCCGAATCATTGGTGTGTGCTTACCATTATGAATATTTAAAAGATGTTACTATATATACAGTCATCCATTTTCTTCTGCAAGTGCCTTATCTCCATTCCCTTTTGTGAATTTGGATCTTTGAATCCGCTGCTTTTCAGTCATTGTTGTCTCAGTTTGTCCCTATGTATGCTGAATGTTCATTACAATTTTGCTACAGCAAATCTCTTCTTATTGTTTAAACTTATAATGCCCTGTTCTTAGTAATGGTTGCATTCCTTTACCTCTATTTGCCTGATAGTCACCTTACTCCTAATTATTATTATTTTTTTGTATGTCATATTGTTTTAGGTGAGTTGACCCCTTTCAGTGTTTCCTGTAATGCAGACCTCATAGTGGAGAACTCCCTCAATTTTTATATGTCTGGAAAGGTCTTAATTTCTCCTTCATATCTAAAGGAGAGCTTAACCGGATACATTATTCTTGGCTGATATTTTTTTTCACTTAATAGTGAAATATTTGATTACTCTTCTTTCTGGCTTATAAGGTTTTTGCTTAGAAGTCTGACAGTAATCTAATGGGTTTACCTTTATAAGTTACCACCTTCTTTTCCCTGGCTGCCCTGAAAATTCTGTCTTTGTCATTGATTTTTGATAATTTTAATCAAATGTGTTTTGGTGAAGGCCTTCTTGGGTTGAGATAATTTGGGTGTTCTGTTGAATTCTTGAATTCCAAATTCTAGCTCATTCCGTAGATTTGGGAAATTCTCATTAACTATTTGTCTGAAAATGCTTTCTAGTCTCTGCTTCTTTTCCTTGTCTTCGATAATGCCCATTATTCTTATGTTGCCTCTCCTGATGGTATCAGCCAGTTCTTGTATTTCTGTTTCATTATTTTTCATTCTTCGGTTTCTCTCTTTTTCCTTCCAGTTTATTTCTAGATTTCTGTCTTCGACATGACTGATTCTTTCCTCTATTTTGTCGACTATATTTTCCAAGCTTACTCTTTCATTTTTCAACTCTTGCAGTGTGTTCTCTATCTCTAGAAGTTCTATTCAGTTCCTTTTGAGGGTTTCAGTCTTCTTAGTAAAGAACTCATTCTGCTCATCTAGTTGTTTTTTTTCATTTCCTGAAATTGTTGATATGAATAGCTTCAAATCTCACTGATATTTTTCAGAAGTATCACCCTGAATTCTCTATCATTTAAGTCACATATATATCTGTAAGCTTATTTTCTGGAGATTTTTCTCTTTCTTTCTGAGATGCCTTGTCATCTAGGTTGTTCATGGTGTTTAATGGGCTATTTCTCTGCCTGGGCATTAATGGAAGTGTATTCTGCTGTTTTTCCAGAAAAAAAAGATTTATTATATAAAAGGATCTAGCCTGTTATAAATAAGGTGTTTTTCTTTTGGTTTCCAGTATATGGTATCTAAGCCTCTTGAATCCCTGCTTTGTACAAAGCCTTAATAATGCCTTTTTTTCCTTATAGATTTTTAATTGTGCTCTCTACTCTCAGTTTCAGTCCCTGTCAGTGTTAGCAACAGGTTCGGTAGCATTTGCTCACATTTCCCTGGGGCTCTGTGATGTTCAGTCTCAAAGGATATGGGGGAACCATCTAGTTAAGGGGATAGGGGCTATGACTCAGCCTCAGTTTTGCAACTGCAGCTGGTAAAAATCAATATCTGCTGTCCCTACTTCTCTGCTCTCTGCTTTAGTGACTGGGCCCTGCTGCCAACTGCATGGATCTCACAGCTCTTCCAGGCAGGGCTGTTTAGTGTACTGACCACACCTTCTCTCCTCCACCTCATCCTACAGGGAGATCAGGTGGCTGCAAGAGGCAGCTTCTTTGTTTGTCCCAGTGCACCGCCCAATATCTGGTGTTCTGACTTGTGGTAACTCTTATGTGCAGATCCCATGTTCACACGTGCTGGTGTGCAGTTTGGGTTTTTTGTTGTTGTTGTTGAGTTTTAGATGTTCAGCTTATTGTTGTTTCAAGGGGAGACATCTGGGGACATCTCTCACTCTGCCATGTTTCTCCAAAACTCCCCTTAATTTCAGTTTCAATTATTTAAAATTAATGATAAACCTCGAAATACTTGTGTAATGACAATTACAACTTTGTGAAGATCAACATAAAATATTTTAAGAAATTTATTTCTCCAATATTTATGACTGAGAAAACAAAGGATTTAATTTAATATCCGACATAAGAGCATCATTCATACCAGCCTTTTATCCCTTAAAACCATTGTTGACTTCTTCATTTTGTTTTTATTTCACATCCAATCAAATTTAAATTCATGTCAATATAATTGAATTTATTTTAAAAAATAGTTATTAAACACTATATTCTAGTCACTCTAATATATAGTAGAACTAATAAAAAAGAAATAATAAATATAATAATTACTCAGTTAATTATGATTCTTACCCTATAGCATTTATAGTATACCAGATACCAAACAGAAAAAAATATATATATAAATATAATTACAAACTGTATTTTGGGGTGTGAAGAAAAGTTATGTCATCTATAATAAGGATACAAAATCTAGTCTGATAAATTTAAGGAAGTTTTCTTTGAAGAAATTATATTTGAGCTCAAATCTGAACATGAGTTAGCATGAATAGGAACAATGGAATAAATCATTCTAGGCCCTGAAGCCCTGAGGAAAAGGAAAAAAGTCAATATGGATCAGCAGTGAGCGTGAGTAGAGAAATAATATGAGGTGAGAAAGGAGTTATGTAAGGAGTATCTCATAGAGTAGGAGATGTTTAAAAAGCACTCTAGCTGCAAAACAGGTGAATTAGTGACAGGCAAATGTAGATGCAGGAAGAACAATTAGGAAACTACTGCAGTAGTATAGGCAGAAGGTGATGATTATTACTTGGAGTAGGATATTGAGGACAGTAGAAATGAAAACATGGATAAATCTGAGAGATATTTAACAAGGAAGTATTAAAATTACTTGGTTGTTGGGAATGAGAAAAAAGAGATGTCTAGGATGATTCCTAGATCTATGGCATGCCTAGTTGATGGATAGTGCTACCATACACTGAGGCACAATAATCTGAAGTACAGCCAGAACAAGGAGAGGAATATGACATAAACATACAAAGGAGATATTCCTCTTTTTGGTACTAAAAAATCATAGCAGTAGGAAGAATAAGAGAAACAAAAGAGGGAGAAAATGAGACAGGTAGGACTGGTTCTTCCCTTTTTGGGGAGTTTTTGACTAGAGAAGGGAAAGTATATTAAAAAGAGGAGAGACACAAAAAGAGGAGACTTTGCTCAATATAAGATTTAGAATTTAAGGACATTTCCTTTTAATGTTGATTCTCCTTTCCCTCATCTTACCCCCAAATCCTGCCCCTGGATTACCATGGAGAACAGCTCCATGGCAAGTAAGCTTGATATTTTAATGTGGTTAAGGAAAGAAAGGATTAATGTTTAACTGTCTTAAACTGCACCTTTTTCTTGTCTTGTATGAATGGCACTCTGAGGTTCTCATGGGCTCCTAGGGGTGGGAAGTGTAACATGCAGTTGAAGTCTTCCAATGGCATTGGAGAGGTTGAGGAGAAAACATCTTGGCCAGGGGCTAGACAGCAAGTGTGGTGGAGCATTAGAGCAGCTTCTGTCCCCACGAATGCTGAGAAGGCTGAGTTGCCTGAAGGTAAAGACCAGGTTCTGACAAAGCCTAGAAGTGTGGGACAAAATCACACGTTACACTCAAACCAAAAGTAGAAACTCGCTAGGTAGGGCTGGATAAATATGAAGATAGAGGTAGCTAAAGTGGTCAGAAAATGTCACAGTGATTATCAACAGCAGTAGAAACTTTTCTCCACTAGTGCAATGTCTCTGTCACATGTCAGATGCCATCTTGGGTAAGAAAGGGAAGAAGTAAAATGAGAAAATTGAGCATTTAGCTTAAGATGACTATTTCTATTATCGTACTGAGCTAATACTATTTGATTTACTGAATAAGATTTTTCCCTTTCCTGAGGTTCAAGGAGGCTCAAGATGAATGTCATAGAACTTAAAGTCATAATAAAAAGCTACTTTTTTTCTTTATACATCTGAACATAGTGTAAGCAAATTTAAGACATTGTATATAAATATGGAATAATATTGAATTGAAGATAATGACAAGTAAATGCCATAAACACATATATCTTTTAATGTCTCACTTCAATTGGACTTAGTCTCCAAAAGTAAAGCTATAGGTGTATAAAGGTATGTATCAATCCCCACTTCCAGAGACAGAATTCCGGTTTGAATTAGTATGAATTTACATGAATTAACATATAAACTAGTATGTCATTTTGTGTCTTCATATAAAGCTTCCAGAAGCTGAAATACAAAGAAATAAAAGAATTATAGTCTATTTAATGGATCATTTTCTAACATGGTTGATTTTACCATAACTTATGTCTAATTTCTAGCTTTGATGTCTGTAGCAAACATCACATCATTAGAATTACATATATTTTATGACTAAATTTAAAATTAAATTTTGCAAAAAAAATAAAATAATATTTAGAAGTGTAAGAGAGAATTATTTTCACGGATAATTCCACTTCCAAAAGACATGTTGATGATTTTTTTTTATTGTTTCCACATTCATGTATATATGTGTATGTATTATCTGATCAAATGCATGATATCTAGGTCTAGAAGTACAATCAGAAGCAGATTTTTTTCCCTCCAAATTCCTGAGCCCTTACTGTAAACTCATAGACTATCATTGAAACATATAAGCTTGATTGACAGTTCTCATTTTTCTGAGACATATTAGGGATGAGAAAGAAGATCCCTAGTTTATGGACTGAATGTTTGTGTTGCCTCAATCTTCATATGTTGAAGCTTTACTCTCCAATGTGATAATATTTAGAGGTGGTGTCTTTAGGAGATAATTAAGTTTAGATGAAGTTGTAAAGGTGAGGCCTCCATGATAGGATTAGTGTCCTTAGAAGAAGAGGAAGGACTAGAGCTCTCTCTGTCTCTTTATCCAGTGATAGAGGACACAGCTAGAAGGTAGCTCTGTGTAAGTCAGGAAGAGAGCTCTCATTGAGTTCTTAAGGCACCATGAAATTGGGCTTTCCAGCCTCCAGAACTGTAAGAAATAAATTTCTGTTGTGTAAGGCTCCTTCCCCCAAGTCTATGGTATTTTGTTATAGTAGCCCAAACTAAGATATCTAGTCAAATAAGAAAATTAACAATTGCCATTTTCTACTCTTTCAGGCTATTTTACTAATGGCACAGAAAAGTCAGTGTAGGGAACCCCACAATTATTGATTTTTGTTTGATCAAAGGATGAGCTGCATTTATATCAGCAGGTCTAGGTATAAAGATGGTATCTTGAGTACAGTGAATAGTGCAGATTCTCTTGCATTTGATTGTTATAGATAGTTGGTCTTAGGGCTTTTCATTTTATGAGGACAGCTGGGTTTAGCTCTTGCATTGGTCAAGTGTGGCAAGGCAACAAGAAAGAGACTCCCTGATCCCATCAAAAGTGGCCTAGGAACTGTGGATTCTAAAGCAAAAGTAATATTTCAGGCCTCTTAAAACATAAAGCTAAGAGCCAATCAACACTTTTACATTTCTAAACTTGCATTGGTCTTTAAATTCAATCAGTTATATGGTAACCATGTTGCTAAACCAATTTAATATCTAAGTCCTCTGGGCTTGAACTTTTTTAACTGACCGGCTAGTTATCAAAAAATTTGCATTATAACATTATATTTGCTTGAAGAACACTAAGCCTTAGAGAAAAAGATTTGCTATAGCTTACCATAACTGAGAAAACATACACTAATAAAAATATATGAATACAATAAAAATAGAGATGTATTTATAGTTTCATGTTACTTTTTTCCTAACTTTATTTTGTGAACATTTTCATGTCAGTGAAATTTCTTCAAATTCACCAGCGGTTACTAAGTATTCCATTACACTGTTGTACTATAAAGTCCCTATTTTTGGATATATTGGTTAATTTTAACTTTTAAATATTATATATAATTACATATAAATATTTTAAAGCATATGAATTAGAAACACATAAATACTATATTTATATTAAAATTTCTACTAAGCAGTTTTGAACAAATGTCACTATCAATGTCTCTGATAATTTTCATAATACAGATGTAGAGGTCTTAAGACAAATAATATATCTTTTTTATAGTTTTTGAAACTTAGATCTAAATTATTTGTGAGAAAGTTGAGTCATTTTTGTTCCCATTATTTCCAATAGCAGCATCCATTTAATTATTCCTCATCTTCAGTATTTCTGTTACACAGTTTTATTAAGTATAATTTGGAATTTGAAACACTAGAACTGTATCAAATATTATATGGTATCAGGTGTTCCATTAGATACAATATCATTAGAGTCCCAGCAACCCAAGTATAAGTGTATATGGCACTGTAATAACCTCTGGTGTGGCCTGGAGGGAGTTAAGGAGGACAGAAGCCACCATGAAGTCCAAGGTCATGACATGTACCCTTGAATGATGTGATCTCGAACTTCTAGTCAAGATGGCGAATGAGGTAAACACTGTGTTTGCCTGCTTCCATGACCATATCAAAATTACAACTGAATTGTAGGACAGCAACCAGAACCACCCGATGACTAGCTGAACAGAACTCCTGTACTTAAGTATATAAAAATGAAGCCACATGGAGACTGACAGGAGAGGCAGAGGGCTGGTCCCACACCCTCATTTGGCAGTTAAGAATCAGGAGGGATATATCTGCTGCACAGGTACCTCATGAGGAGCAAGAAGTCCAAACCCAAAACTGGGCTCCCCAACACAGACTACCAGTGTCAGGAAGAGGAGTTTCCACAATATATTGCTGTGAAAATCAGCGAGATTCCATCCAGCTGAGACAGAAGGCTGCTGGAGAATCAGGCGCCCTCTTAAAAGGGCCCAAGCACAGTCTCACTTATAAATACTCACCCTAAGCTCCAGTAAAGGGACAGTAGCTGAAAAAGCACCAGGAACATACGTGAAGAATTGAATTGTCTGACTTTAGGGCGGGGGCTGGAAGAGCAAGACAGAAGTGCTGTCAGGAGCCATTGTTCTTTTGTTGAGCTCTCCCCTCACATAGCCAGCAGGTACAGTCATGCACTAACTTAGAGTACCCATCAACCTGGCTAACAATGCTTCTCTCCCTTTAGATTCCCTGATAACCTGCACCACTACACAGGCCTGAAATTCTTTCAGCAACTGTTTCTTACAAGCAGCTGTCCTCAGCTCCCACTACATATGTTGTTAAAATCTCTTAAAGGTCCACAAACCTCGAACAAGCAGCAACTAACATTGGCATGCCCCATACCTCTTGCTAAGGGACCCCAAGCCTAGCATTAGTGTTAGTCAGTCTCACTTAATAGCATAGGTTTTCCCAGATGCCACCAAACCCAGTACAAGTGGTAACCATCTGCAGATCACTTTGTAGCTCAGACCAAGCCACTGAACTTGGCCTATACCAGAACCCCTCTCAAAAGATCCCAGAACCAAGAAACCTAATAGTTGGCTTCAGAGTGCAATCCAATTACCTCTACGAATGATACACCCAAAGGATGGACATGGCAGAGCCCTGCAAAAGAGAATTTCACCCTGAGGAGTCAGTTCCTGCACAACAACTGTTTGCTATAGTCACAGTAATTTCTCAGAGACAGTCAGCCTGAGGGTCAATCACCCCCCCCATGACATTACAATAGCAATGAAGGCTCTACTACCATAGGAGGGCACATATAATTCATATAAGTGACACTCCTGGAACATTTGGTTAGGTAGCCAGTAATACTACACCACTGGTCCCAAAAGGACACTTACTATATAAGGCCATACTGCCAAGATCATTAAACATAATGCAAAGAAAGAAACGCAAGAAGAAGGCCAAAATAAAGAAACAAACAAACAAAATGTCCCAATGAAAGAACAGAACAAAACTAGAAAAAGAACAAAACAAATTGGAAACAAGCAATCAACTAGATACAGAGTTCAAAATACTGGTTATAGGATGCTCGATGAACTTAGGAGAAGAGTAGATGAACTCAGTGAAAACTTCAACAAAGAGGAATCATAAAAATAGAGATTCAAAAAACATAAAAAAGAACTTGTCAGGAATAAAAATTATAGTAACTAAAATGAAGAATACATTAGACAGAATCAATAGCAAATTAGATAAATCAGAGGCTCAAATTAGAGATTTGAAAGATAAAGTAGCAGAAAACATCAATAAGTACAGCAAAAAGAATTTTAAAAATTAGGATAGTTTAAGGGACCTCTGGGACAACATCAAGTATTCCAACATTTACATCATTGGAGTACCAGAAGGAAAAGAGAGCAAGGGGTTATAAACACATCTGAAGAAATGTTGATGAAAAACTTCCCTAATTTCATGAAGGAAATACACATGCAATCCCAGGAAGCATAGAGAGTACCAAACAAGATGCACCCAAAGAAGCTGACAATAAAACAAATCAACTAAAATTCCAAAGGTTAAATAAAAAGAGGGAATGTTAAAAGCAGCAAGAGAAAAGCAGTTATTTATTTACAAGGGAGCTCCCATACGACCATCAGCTGATTTGTCAACCTTGCAGGACAGAAGGAATTGGCACAAAATATTCAAAGTAATAAAAAGTACAGTCGTACAACCAAGATTACTCTACCCAGAAAGGTTATCACTTAGAATAAATGGAGAAATAAAAAGCATCCCAGACAAGAAAAGCTAAAAGAGTTCATCGCTGCCAAACCAGTATTATAAGAAATGTTAAATGGACTTCCTTAAGGAGGAAAAGGAAAAAAAAAAAAAAAAGAATAATAAAATGGTAACAATTTTGTACCTATCAATAATTAATTTAAATGTAAATGGACTGAATGCTCCAATCAAAAGACATAGGGTATCTGAATGGGTAAGAAAACAGGACCCTTACAAATGCTGCCTGGAAGAAGCTTACTTCAGATTGAATGACACACAGAGACTGAAAATAAAGATTTAGAAAAAGGTATTTTATGAAAATATAAATTGAAAAAAAGATGGGGTAGTAATACTCAGAGCAGACAAAATAGATTTTAAAACAAATGCTATAACAAGAAACAAAGAGGACATTTCATAATAATAAAGGGATCGATTCAACAAAAAGATATAATCCTACAAATATTTATGCACTCAATGTAAGAACACCTATATATATAAAGCAAGTACTGATGAACATAAAGAAAGATATTGACAGTAATACAGTAATAGTAGGGGACTTTAACACTCCATTAACATCAATGAACAGATTATCTAGACAGGAAATCTGCAAGGAAACAGCAGTCTTAAATGACACATTAACCAGATTAATTTAATTGATAATCTTAGATCATTTCACCCCAAAGCAGCAGAATATACATTATTTTCAAGCACACATGGGATATTTTCCAGGATAAACCACATGTTAGGCCATAAAACAAGTCTCAAGGTATTAAAGAGGACTGAAATCATATTAAGTATCTTCTCTTATCACAATGATATGAAAGTAGAAATCAATTACAGGAAGAAATTGAAAAATACACAAACACATGGAGGTTAAATAACATACTACTAAGCCATAAATGGGTTAACAATGATATCAAAGAAGAAATCAAAAAGTATCTTGAGACAAATGAAAATGAAAACAGAACACACCAATATCTGTGGGGCATAGACAAAGTAGTTCCAAAAGGGAGACTCATAGCAATGCAGGCCTGATTCAAAAAACAAGAAAATCTCAAACTATTTAACCATACATCTAAGGAAACTAGAAAAAGAATAAATATCAATGCTAGAAGAAGAAAAGACATAATAAAGATCAGAGTGGATAAAAAACAAAATAGAATCTGTAAAAACAATACAAAACTCATAAAACCAAGAGCTGTTTTTCTTTTTTTGAAAAAATAAAATTGAAAAAACTTTAACCAGACTTACAAAGAAAAAAAAAAAACGAGAAGACTTAAATAAATAAAATCAGATAAGAAAGGGAAGTGACAAATGATAACACAGAAATACAAAGAATTATAAGAAAATAATTTGAATAATTGTCTGCCAATAAATTAGACAAGCTGAAAGAAATGGATAAATTTCTAGAGACATACAATCTTTCAAGACTGAATCAAGAAGAAACAAAAAATCTGAACAGACTAATAACTACTAATGAAATTGAATCAGTAATCAAAAATCTCTCCAAAACAAATGTCCTGGACCACGTAGCTTCACAGGTGAATTTTACAAAAGATTCAAAGAAAAAATAATACTTATCCCTCTCAAACTATTTCAAAAAATTAGTGTAGGGAAGGCTCTCATGCTCATTTATGAAGCCAGTACTACCCTGATTTTAAAACCATACAAGACATTACAAAAAGACAAAATTATAGGATAATATCTCTGAAGAACACAGAGGCAAAAATCCTAATAAAATGTTAGCAAACTGAATTCAGCATTACATTAAAAAGTTCATACACCATGATCAAGTGAGCTTTATTCCTGGGATGCAAAGGTGGTATAATATCCCAAAATCAATTAATATGATATGCCACATAAACAAAATGAAGGATAAAAATCGTATAACCATATCAATAGATGCAGAAAAAGTATTTCACATAATCCAGCATCAATTTTTGATAAAAACTCTCAGCAAAGTGGGAATAGAGGGAATACACTTCAACATCATAAAGGCTATATATGACAACCCACTGCTAACAACATACCCAATGCTGAAAAGCTAAAAACATTTTTCTTAAAAGCAGAAACAAGATAAGGATGTCCATTTTCACTTCTTATATTCAACATAGTTTTGGGAGTCCCACAGCAATCAAACAAGAAAAAGAAATAAAAGGTATCCACATAAAAGGAAGACATAAAACTATCACATTTGCAGATGACATGATACTATACAGAGATTCATCTGAAAAAAATAAAACCTATTAGAACTGATGGGTTTGGTAAAGTAGGATACAAAATTAATCTTCAATAATTGGTTGCATTTTTATTCACCAAATATGAACTATCAGAAACAGAAATTAAGAAAAACATCCCATTTCCAATTGTATCACCCCCTCCCCGCCCACACACAACATACTAGGAAAAAATTTAACCAAGGGGGTAAAAGATCTGTACTTGAAAAATTATGGCACTGAAGAAAAAAATAAATTGAAGATACAAATAAGTGGAAGGCTATACTGTGCTCATGGATAGGAATTAACATCATTAAAATGTCCAGACTACCCAAAGTAATCTATAAATTCAATGCAATCCCTGTCAAAACACCAATGGCATTTTTCACAGAACTAGGACAATAATTCAAATATTTATGTGGAGCCACAAAAAACCCTGAATATCTACAGAAATCTTGAGAAAGAAGAACAAAGTTGGAGGTATCACACTACCTGATATCAAACTATACCACAAGTCTACAGTAATCAAAACAGCATGGCACTGGCAGAAAAATAGACACATAGATCAATGGAACAGAATAGAGAGTCCAGAAAAAAATCCACATATATATGGTCAATTAATTTATGACAAAGAAGGCAAGAATATACAATGGGGTAAAGAGAATCTATTCAATAAATGGAGTTGGCAAACTAGACAGATACATGCAAAAAATAAAACTAGACTACTTTTTCATTCCATATACAAGAATAAATTCAAAATAGATTAAAGCCTTAAATGTAAGACTCCAAACCATAAAACTCGTAAAAGGAAACATAGGCAGTAAACTCTTTGACACTGTTCTTAGACATATATTCGGGTATGTCACCATGGGCAATGGAAACAAAAAGAAAAATGGTACTACATCACATGAAAAAGTTTTCATACAGCAAAGCAAACCATCAACAAAACAAAAAGGCAGCCTACTGAAAAGGAGAAGATATCTGCCTATGATACATCCAAAAAGGGATTAATATCCAAAATTTATAAATAACTCATACAACTCAACAGCAAAAAAAAAAAAAAAAAATCTAATTAAAAACTGGGCAGGGACATGAACAGGCTTTTCTCCAAAGAGAATATACAAATGGCCAATAGACTTGAAAAGATGCTCGACATCATCAATCATCAGAGAAATTAATACCACAATGAGTATCACACACCCGTCAAGATGGCTATCATCAGTAAGTCAAAAAACAAGTGTTGGTGATAATGTAGAGAAAAGGGAACCCTTTGTGCACTGTTGGTGGGATTGCAAATTGGTAAAATCGCTACGGAAAACAATATGGACATTCCTTAAAAAATTATCACCCAGCAATTGGACTTTTGGTTATTTATCCAAGGAAAACCAAAACACTAATTTAAAAAAGATATACGCACCCCATGGTCATCTCAGCGCTATTCACAATGGCCAAGATGTGAAAAAAACTAAATGCCCATCAATATACGATTGCATAAAGAAGAATTGGTACATATATACAATGGAATATTACTCAGCCATAAAAAATAAAATCTTATGATTTATAATGACATGGATGGACCTAGAGGATATTATGCTAAGTAAAATAAGTCAGACAGAGAAAGACAAATACCATATAATTTCACTTATATGTGGAATAAAGAACAAAATAAATGAATAAAAACAAAAACAGACTCATAGATACAGAGAATAAACTGGTGTTTGATAGATGGGAGTGGAAAGAGGGGCAGTCAAAAAACAGTCCCAGGGATGTAAATTACAGCATAGGGAATATAGTCAATAATATTTTAATAACTATGTTTGGTCTTAGGTGAGTACTAGACTATTCAGGGGTATCACTTTGTAAATTACATAAATGTCTAACACTATGCTGCACTACTGAAACTAATATAATATTGAATGTAAACTGCAATTGCACAAAAATTTAAGATGTAAGATCATTAGATAAAAGTGCATAACAAATAACCAAATGCATTTAGCATGTTATTTTTATTTATGTAAATATTCCAAAATGAATTAAAATTGACAAAATATATGAAAGAGTCTTAAAATAGATGGGGAGAAATTTGAACTGAGGGGGAGGAAGGAGGTAGATAAGATAAAGTGGATCAAATTTATGGTGATGAAAGATTTGACTTGGGGTGGTGAACACACAATGCTATATACACATGTTATATTATTGAATTATTCACTTGAAACCTATGTAATTTTATTAACAATGTCACCCCAATAAACTTAATTTTAAAGAAAAGACTTTTTAAGGTTTTAATCTCTAGTAGTTTGAGAAGAAAACAAGTTACATTCATTAATGCATAGACTATGTGACACTTTTAGACCTATAACATCAGTGATTTGTAAAAAAAATATATATATATACCTTGCTGTTTTGATAATTGTGACTTTGTGCATAATTTGAAGTCAGACAGTGTGATACCTCTTCCCTTATGCATTTTTTTCAGGATTGCTTTGAATATTAGGTGTCTTTTGTGATTTCATACAAATCTGATTTTTTTTGTCCTATTTCTTTAAAAATGACATTGGGATTATGATGGGGATTGCATTAAATCTGTATATTGCTTTGAGTAATAAGCCCATTTTCACTATGTTCAGTCTTCCAATCCATGAACAGAAAAGCAGACACAAAGACCCATGGGACAGAATTGAGAGCCCAGAAATAAACCCACATATACATGGGCAAATAACTTTGGACAAAGGAGCCAAAAATAAATAATGGAGAAAAGAAAGACTCTTCAGTGAATGGTGCAGAGAAAATTGGAAAGCCACATGCAAAAAATGAAACTAGACCGCTAGTTTCATATATCAAAATTAACTAAAAATCAATCAAAGACCTAAATATAAGACCTAAAACAATGAATTACATAGGAGAAGACATAGGTACTAAATTCATAGACTTTGGTTTTAGAGAGGATTTTATGAATTTGACCTCCAAGACAAGAGAAGTAAAAGCGAAAATAAGTAAATAGGTCTATATCAAACTAAAAAGCGTCAGCATAGCAAAAGAAACTATCGACAAAACAAAGAGGCAACCGACTGAATGGGAGAAGGTATTTGCAAACAACGCCTCTGATAAGGGGCTAATATCCAAAATATATAAAGAACTCATACAACTCAACAACAACAACAAAAACAATGCAATTAAAAAATTGTCAGAGGACCTGAACAGACACTTCTCCCAAGAATACATACAAATGGCCAACAGACACATGACAAGATGCTCAACCTCACTAGCTCTTAGGAAAATACAAATCAAAACCACAATGAGATGCCATTTCACACTTGTTACAATGACTATCATTAAGACAAATAAAAACAAGTGTTGGAGTGTTTGTAGGGGAGAAGGAACCCTTATACACTGCTGATGGAATACAAATTGGTACAGCCGCTGTGGAAAACAGTATGGAGTTTTCTCAGAAAACTAGGAATAGAATTACCATATGACTCAGCAATCCCTCTTCTGGGTATCTACCCCCCAAATTAGAAAACGTTTATCTGTAAAGATATATATACCCTGATGTTTAATGCAGCATTATTCGAGGTGGCCAAGACATGGAAACAGCCAAAGTGCCCTTTGATAGATGATTAGATAAAGAAGATGTGGTACATATATACAATGGAATATTAATCAGTTATAAGAAAAGATGAAATACTGTCATTTGCAACAACATGGATGCATCTTGAGATTATAATGCTAAGTGAAATAAGTCAGACAGAAAAATTTGAGAACCATATGATTTCATTTATATGTGGGATGCAAAACTAAAAGCAACAAACAAACAAAACAAACAAACAAAAACTCCTAGACACAAACAACCGTGGTAATCAGAGGGAAAAGAGGATTGGGAGAGGTAGATAAGACTAAAAAGGGTCAGATATATCGTGACAGAAGATTTGACTTTGAGTGGTGAACTGACAATGCATA
Organism: Pteropus medius; assembly: GCF_902729225.1. Taxonomy (NCBI): domain Eukaryota; kingdom Metazoa; phylum Chordata; class Mammalia; order Chiroptera; family Pteropodidae; genus Pteropus; species Pteropus medius. Next base: position 768,382 of record NW_024353908.1, read on the forward strand.
GTACTTATGATGTACTATTGAATTCTACACTTGAAACTTACATAATTTTTATTAACTTATGTCACTGCAATAAATTTAATTTTAAAAGTATGTATATAATTTAAAGAAAAAATTATAAATAGTGAACTGAAATTTATTCTCTTTTATGCTATGCCATTTCTTTTTGGGCATTATTGATTTTACTTCTTTCATTTCATAAGTATTATTTTAGAGTAATATTTAAATATATTTATTAAAGAGTTACTATGCATTATTCAGCAGCTATATAAACACAAAGGTTGAGATAAGGACTAAATGTTAACCATTTGAAATAAAGCAGTTCATGGGACTACCATATTCTATACTCTAATTAGATGCTACTCTGGGTTTGGATAAATGTTCAAAAATAAAATATTATTGAAGCTGACTAACTACAGCAGTTTCCTAGAGACAAGATATTTTATTCCTTTTGTTCAGCAGGTGCGTGAATGTCTTAGAAACAGGATGACAATTTATTGATGGTTGTATTTGATTAGATTTACTTAATATGCGTTTTTACTCTATAAAGCCAAATTATATGTATATTAATTAGATACCTGTTTCTAAATACTTCTGAGCCTCTTTATTTTGCGTTGTCTGCTTATTAATATTCATGGTTTCGAATAAAAAAACCTGTTACCCTGGAAATGTGAATATATCATTTCAAAACATGTGTTCTCTACCTCACCTATGATAAATAATAATTTGCACCAATAGAATAAATGCATTGTCCATTTTATTGTTAGTAGAAAATTATTTTTATGTCCACTTTTTGTCTGGAAAATACCTATTTTATAACTGTCCATTTGTATTTGTTCATAAACTAAGAAAAAATTGTCCTTTTGAAATAATAATTGTAGATAATAGTCAGGCATTGTTTTAAAGGCTTCCTATATAATAATGCACTTGATATTCACAGAAAATCAGTTCCTATTATATCTACATTTAATAGCTAAGAAAATGACACCACAAAAAGGATGAGTTGCTTGGCTAAGGACACATAACTGTGAAAGAGTCAAGCTCAGATTTTAACCCAGGATTTAACCATGTTCTCTTGTTTCACATCCTCAGGAACACAAGCAGACACATTTCTCTACATTTTCACCCTTGTCAACCAGTACTTATCTTCTGTACCTCCTCAATATCTTTCTCGTCCATAGCTATGCTGTATTTTGTGCTCTAATTTAAGCTATCACATTTCGCCTTGATATTTGCATAAATCTTCAGTATCTTTAATTTCCAATTCCTTTTGTATGTAGATATTGGAATAACCTTCCTGACTTGCCCTCATAATTAAAAAAAACTCGACAAACTTGGAATGGGGGGAACCTCCTCCACCTGATAAATTAGTGAGTGGTATGATAAGTGACATATCTTAATAAAGCCTGTAAATATATAAAAAGAAAATCTTTCTCGAAGTACCACCTTCTCAGAATCCTTTGAGGGCTACAAATTTAAGTAAAAACACCTGTGTATGAACTGAAAGCTCTTGTAATCTGGCCTTTCCCATTTTGCTCCTTTCTGCGTCCATTCATGCTGCATAAAAACTAAGTATGCCTATTGCTCATATATGCCACGTATTTTCTTCCCTTCATGCCTTCTCTTCTCAAGTCACCTATCTCTCCCCTTTTTCGTCCAAGTTTTCCCTAACGTTTAGTCCTATCTCCTTTGCCATCTGAAAAAGGTCATTCTGTATTGCTTAACCCAATTGTTTTCTCTCCTCTGAACCTTCATAACAAAGTACCTCTCTCAAGCACTGGCTACTTTCTGTTTTCTAATATTGTTGAATCAACTTAACTCAAATTCTTTGAGTCAGGCTCCCTGTGTAATTAATTTATTTTTTACCTCTCACAAAAACATGAAATGGCATGCATGCACTTTTAGTATAATAAACATTTTAAGTGAGTTAATTGTTTATTCAAGAATAGCAGAGAAAATAAATACATGGAAATAGTAATAAAAAGGTCCAATGAACAAATTAATCTCACTCTCTAAGATTTTTTAAAATTTATTTATTTTAATTAGTTTCAAGTATACAGTACATTGGTTACACATCTATATAGTTTGTAAAATGATCTCCCCAATTGCTCCCTCCTCCCTTGACCCTCCACCTAGACAACATATTAATGCTAACTGCATTCCCTGTGCTATGCTCCCCATCCCTGTGACAACCCATCAGCTACTAATTTGTACTTATTTAACCCTTCACCCTAAGGATAAATTATTCCTGGTTGTAGATCCTGGGTCTTCATCCTGTCTAATATTTTTGCCAAGCCCTTCTATCCTGATTAGTTTCTTTTGAGAAATCAGTTGCCATTCTGATGGGTGTTCCCTTATAAGTAACTATCTGTTTTTCTCTTGCTGTTTTTAATATTCTTTCCTTGTATTTAACTTTTGGCATTTTAATTATGATTTGTCTTGGTGTAAGTCTCTTTAGATCCCTGATTTTTGGAATTCTCTGAGCTTCCTGGGATTTTATGTTCAATTCCTTCACCAGGTTAGGGAAGTTTTCCATCATTATTTCTTCAAACAACTGTTCAACATCTTGATTTTCTTCAGTTACACCAATCACATGGATATTTGGCCCCTTAAAAGTGTCCCATATGCTCCTTAAATTATTTTTATAGTCTTTGCATCTTATCTCTTGCCATTCTGATTGCATGTCCTTGGCTTTCTCGTCCTCTAGATAGAGTATTTGATACTTTATTCACTTTGTTTATTCCTTTGTTTATTCCATTCAATATACTTCTTATCTCAGATAATGTGTTCTTCATTTCAGACTGGTTCTCTTTTATAATTTTCATTTCAATTTTTATGTTTTTTGTCTCTTTGTTGAAGTTCTCCCTGAATTTATCTACACTTCTCAAAAGTTCATTGAGCATCTTTATAACCAGGGTTTTGAACTCTGCATCTGTTAGATGACTTGACTCCATTATATCAGGATCTCTGTTCTGTTCTCTCATATGGGTTCTACTTCTTTGTTTTCCCATTTTGGCTGCCCTTCTGTGTCTGTTTCTGTGTACTAAGCAAACCTCCTAAGTCTCCCGTTCTTATTAATGTGGATTTGTGAAGTAGGTGTCCAGTGGCACAGTCCTGAGAGGGGTTCAGCTGCAGGCCAAATTTAGCCCAAGCCTCTATCCCTCCAGGGCCATCTATTAAGATTCGGCAAGCAATCCACAGATGCTTTGCTTATAGTTACCTCAAAAAGCCACACCAGAAACCGAGGCCAGTTGCTTCCAGTGTGTATCTGGGTGCTGCACAGCAAGGAGCACCTGATTATCTGAGGATACACCTGGATGTGGCTTGGGTGGGGCCGCGCTTTAGGGGAGGCAGAGTTTCAGGGAATCATCTGGGTGGAGAGACTTCTGTAACCCAGTTTGTTGACATCACGACTATGGCGGCCCTCTGTGCATAGCACTGGTAGGGTTGAGGACTCAACAGGGAAGAACGGATACTGCCAGCACTTCTGTACAGAGCGAGTCTCACCTCGGCCATCATTCCGACAATGTCTCCCTGTAATTCCCTAGTGCCCCTGCAGGTAGCCAAATTGGCACCGGTGCTCAGAGTAAGCAAGTCCTTCACCAAGAAAATCTGCTTGCGGCCGCAGCCCTTTTAAGAAGCATCTGCTGCTACTGCTGCAGTAGCCACCGTCACACTCATCTACTGGAGACTGAGAAGCTCTGCCTCTTCTCCCCGTTCTACCTTCTGCCATTGCAGGGTGATTTTTTGGATTTCTCCCTAGTTGTGTCTTGTTCATCTAGATCTCAGGCGATTTTTCTTTGCTGCTGCTCCTTATTTCCATCACAACTTTGATTTGGTCGCTAGAAGGATGAACAGAGCCTCTATCATCTATGCCATTTTTTTTCCTCTCTTCTAAGATTCTTAAGTAGGGTTCATGGCTATATCTTCAGGGTTATTAGTTGCAAATAATAAAATTTACCGTGATTAGTTTAGACAGAAAAGGAATTTTTAAAAGCATATTATCTCTTAGAATTTCCAAAAGGGCCATAGAGCCGCATTCTTTAGCTCTCTTTTCAGAAATAAAGCTGAGGCATAGTAGAGGTTTAAGCTGCTCAGCACTTATGAGTCAAGACTGAATTATAAAACTGTTAATATCACCCCCTGAAGAACTGGACACAAGTCTTAGCTAGAATTAACAGAATTAATATGTGTACTTTTCTAGCAACCACTGTGAATAATCCTTCTTTCAGAATCTATTGCTTGTGAAAAGCCAAATGTGTTTAGCAGGGCAAGAAACAGGGACAGTTATTCATCAATGGTCACTGAGTCCATTTAAGCATAACTTTAAGCATAACTTTAAAGGCATCATAGACCTTATATTTATTACGCTGAGTAAACATTAATTTCATAAAGAGTGAAGTACTTAAGGTTGAAGGCCTGTAATTACCCACCAGCTAGGTACGCTGTCATTAACCATGCTAAAATTGTCTCTGGGTTTCCACGTTAGCACACGTTGCCCAGCTTACAAGGTAATACTCCACAGAAATGAGATATCAACCTCCATGTTTTTATAGGCCCCAACATTCACACAAACAGACCAAGATCTTGCTGAGCTATCCTTGAGTTTTAATGCTGACTTCTTAAAGGAGTAGACTAAGATGGATGACAGTTCAAAGTAAAGATGAGTGCAGTGGACTTTAAACAATATTCCTTGTCAGTCATTAAGTGAGGACAAAAATAGTGTAACAAGGATGACTTTTGGAGAAAGAACCAAAGTTTTTGAGTTTAATATCACCAGTCTTAGAAAATATTCCTATTCAGTTACTTTCTTTCATGAGTATCTGACATAATTTTATTCGGTTAATAAAGTAAAACCATTCAGATGGATATTCTAGTCTTTTACTTAAAAGTAAAAGGTTAAAACCCCCCAAAACTTGAAATAGCAAAGCCTGAGCGTGGCGGAAGTGGCACTGAGTAAATCATCTGACCTCTCTTGAGCCTTGATTTCCTCAACACTAAAATAGAGAAATTATAAAATGTACTATATGGTTGTTGTGAAGACTAAATTAAGTGAGGTATAGTTAAAAGATCTAAGAGAGTGCCAGGCTCATAGAAGTCAATAAATAATTGGTGACTATAATTATTTATTTACTTTAAGCATAACATCTATCTAATTAATATTTGTCATTGTATTTTTCTTTCTAGTAATTTTCTATACATTATCTACAGAAATAGCACAGACATTGTGCTTAGCATTTAACGAGTGGGAAAACAAACAAAATGAAGGCTAAGTGTTTTAACTAAAAGGAGTAGAAATGACAGGGCTACAATTCTGTTACAATTATATTCTTTCTACTAATGGGGAGTTGCAGTGGCTACCAGGAGGATGAAAAGAGTCAGATTATAATTGACATAAGAGAAAAAATTGACAGGATGAAAAATGATAAACTAATTTTTAATCTAAGAATCTCTTAAGCACATCATTTTTATTTAAAAAATTATAGATTTCGTGAGTATTGAATGTATGCATTTCCAGCTACCTATTATATCTCATTATCAAATACAATGAAAGCATTTCAAAATCTTAAAATCGTTTATGATAATAATATATGACAGAAATGCTAGTTGTCTCCCATTTCCATTTTCATCTTTTTATGCAATAAAATTTTTTGCTAAACAGAGAGAAATACTTCATATCCCATATTTGCCTGAAGTTAGGTATAACCATGTGATAAAGTCCTGAATAATGGAATAAATCAAAAGACATGTATGTACTATCTAGGCAGTGCTTCTAAACAGAGGGAGCCAGCATTCCATTTCCCATTTTACTCATATGGCTGGCTAGACTGTGGCCATGACAACAAGGAGCTGGAAGAGCCTTCTTGGACCAGAAGATAGAAGTTGCCTGTTGAGGACGGCAGAGTAATGGAATAGAAGAAGCCTATATCTCTGACAACTTTGAAGATTAGCACCACCACACTGGCTTAGAATTTTATATGAAAGAAAAATAAAATTCCATCTTATGTAGAATGTTACTGATTTGGGCAACAGCAATTAAAGTTATATTTTAATAAAGCACAATACAATTTACTTATTCTATTATTGCTATCACCACCACTACTACTATGTGTATACCCTTTATTACAGAAACAGAAAGTGGTGCAGTAAGGGTTATCAGGCATCAACCAGACCAGTGTTTTCCCACTCCCATCCCATATTTATCATGTAAAAAAATTAGTGCAAAAACTAGCAATTTATTATATTCTTTTAAATGGGTATTTTTCAATTACAGTTGGCATTGGTATTATTTTATATTAGTTTCAGGTGTATAGCATAGTGGTTACACATTTACATAATTTATGAAGTGATCCCCCAATTAGTCTAGTACCACCTGACACTATACATAGTTATACAATATTATTGACTATATTCCCTATGCCGTATTTCACATGCTCATGACTATTTTGTAACTACAAATTTGTACTTCTTAATCCTTTCATCTTTTTCACCCATCCCCCTAACCCACCTCCCATCTGGCAATTACCAGTTCATTCTCTTTATCTAAGTCTGTTTTGGTTTTGTTCATTTATTGTGTTCTTTTTTCCTACATATAAGTGAAATTATATGGTATTTGTCTTTGTCTGACTTATTTCACTTAGCGTAATACCCTCTAGGTCCATCCATGTCATTATAAAACATAAGATTTTATTTTTTTATGGTTGAATAATATTCCATTGTATATATATACCAATTTTCTTTATGCAATCGTGTATTGAAGGGCATTTAGGTTTTTTCATATCTTGGCCATTGTGAATAGTGCTGAGGTGACCATGGGGTGTGTATACCTTTTTTAAATTAGTGTTTTGATTTTCCTTGGATAAATAACCAAAAGTCCAATTGCTGGGTGATAAGATAGTTCTATTTTTAATTTTTTGAAGAACCTCCATACTGTTTTCCATAGTGATTTTACCAATTTGCAATCGCACCAACAGTGCACAAAGGGTTCTCTTTTCTCTACATCATCAGCAACACTTGTTTTTCGACTTACTGATGACAGCCATCTTGATGGGTATGTGATACTCATTGCGGTATTAATTTGCATTTCTCTGATGATTGCTGATTTTGAGTTTCTTTTGATGTCTATGAAAAGCTTGTTCAGGTCCTCTGCCCATTTTTAAATTTTATATATATGTATATATATTGCTGCTGAGTTGCATGAGTTATTTATAAATTTTGGATATTAACCCCTTTTCAGTTGTATCATAGGCAGATATCTTCTCTCTTTCAGTAGGTTGTCTTTTTTTTTTTGATGGTTTGCTTTGCTGCACAAAAAAATCTTTTTAGTTTGAAGTAGGCCAATTTATTTATTTATTTATTTTTTGTTATTTCCTTGGCAGAGAATATATCAGAAAAAGAAAAATGTATTACTAAGAGTAATGTCAGAGAGTTTCCTGCCTATATTTTCTTCTAGAAGTTTTATGATTTTAGGTCTTACATTTAAGTCTGTAATCAACTTTGAGTTTATCCTTGTATATGGTATAGAAAAATGGTCCAGTTCCATATTCTTGCATGTATCTGTCCAGTTTTCCCAACACTATTTATTGAATAGACTGTCTTTATCCCATTATATATTCTTGCCTCCTTTGTTGTAGATTAATTGACCATATAGGCATGGATTTATTTCTGGGCTCTCTACTCTGTTCCATTGATCTATATGTTTGTTTTTCTGCTATTACTAGTACCAAGCTATTTTGATTACTATTGCCTTATAGTATGTTTTGATATCAGGTAGTGTGATATCTCCAACTTTGTTCTTTCTCAAGATTGCTGTGGATATTCAAGATCTTTTATGGTTTTATATAAATTTTAGTATTCTTTGTTCTAGTGCTGTGAAACATACCTTTGAAATTTTGATAGAAGTTGCACTAAATTGGTAGATTGATTTGAATAATATGGACATTTTAATGATGCTAATTATTCCTACCCACGAGCACAGAATAGCTTTCTATTTATTTGTATCTTCATTTTCTTTCTTCAGTGTTTTATAGTTTTCCAAGTACAGGTCTTTTACCTCTTTGGTTAAATTTACTCCTAGGTATTTTATTGTTTCTGATGTAATTATAAATGGGATTGTTTTCTTAATTTCTCTTTATGATAGTTCATATTTGGTGTATAAAAATGCAAACAATACCTGAATATTAATTTTGTATCATGCTACTTTACTGACTTTATTCGTTAGTTTCAATAATTTTTTGGTGTACTCTTTAGGGTTCTCTATATATAGTATCATGTCATCTGCAGATATGACAGTTTTAATCTTTCCTTTCCAATTTGGATTCCTTTCATTTCTTTCTATTGTCTAATTGCTGTGGCTAGGACTTCCAATACTATGTTGAATAAAGTGGTGAAAGTGGACATCCTTGTCTTGTTCTTGATCTTAAAGAAAACTCTTTTAGCTTTTCCCCATTGAGTATGATGTTAACTGTGGTCTGTCATATATGACCTTTATTATCTTGAAGTATGTTCCCTCTATTTTTACTTTTCTGAGAGTTTTTACTGTAAATGAATGCTGAAATTTTTCAAATGCTTTTTCTGCATCTATAGATATGATCATATGATTTTTATCCTTTATTTTGTTTATGTGGTATAGCGCATTATTGATTTGCAGATATCGAACCAATCTTCCATCTCATAAATAAAGCCCATTTGTTCATGGTGTATGATCTTTTTAATGTAATGTTGAATTCAGTTTGCTAATATTTTGTTTTGGATTTTTGCATGTATATTTGTCAGGAATATTGGCCTATAATTTTTTTTTTTTTTTTATGTAATGTCTTTTCTGATTTGGGAATTAGAGTAATGGTGGCCTTGTAAAATGAGCTTAAGAGCCTTCCCTGCACTTGAATTTTTTGGAATAGTTTGAGAAGAATAAGTGTTAATTCTTCATTGAATGTTTTGTAAAATTTACCCATGAAGTCATCCGGTCCAGGACTTTTGTTTTTTGGGAGTTTTTTGGTTATCAATTCTATTTCATTAATAAAAATGAGTTGGTTCAGATTTTCTGTTTCTTCTTGATTCAGTCTTATGAGATTGCCTGTTTCTAAGAATTTATCCATTTCTCCTAGATTGTCCAATATGTTGGTATACAATTGCTCATAGTATGTTTTTATAATCCTTTGTATTTCTGTGGAGTCAGTTGTCACTTCTCTTTCAATTCTGATTTTATTTATATGGATCCTTTCTCTCTTTTTTTCTTTATGAATCTGGTTAAAGTTGTATTAATTTTGTTTATCTTTTCAAAGAATCACATTTTGGTTTCATTAATATTTTAAAATTTGTTTTAGATTCTGTTTTATTTATTTTCTCTCAGATCTTTATGATTTCCTCCCTTACTCACTTTGGGTTTGTTTGTTGTTTTTTGCTACTTCCGTTAAGTAAGGTTAGATTGTTTATTTGAGATTTTTCTTGTTTCTTGAGGTAGGTTTGTATTGCTATGAATTTCCCTCTTAGAACTTTCTCTGAAAGTTCATGAGCTGAGGCCTATTGATTGAATCATTGTGTTTTTATTTTCAATTGTCTCAAGATATTTATTGATTTTTTTCTTGATCTCATTGTTAACTCATTTATTGTTTAGTAGTATGTTATTTAGCCTCCATGTGTTTGTGTGTTTTCAGTTTTTTCTTATAACTGATTTCTAGATATGATTGTGATCAGAGAAGATGTTTGATATTATGTCAGTCTTCTTAAATTTACTGAGGTTTGTTTTGTGGCCTAACATGTAGTTTTTCCTGAAAAAATGTTTCATGTGCACTTGAGAAGAATGTATATTTTAATACTTTGGTGTGAAATGCTCTAAAACTATTCCTTAAATCCATCTGGTCTAGTGTGTCATTTAAGGATGCTATTTTCTTTTTAAATTTTCTGTCTGAAAGATCTGTCCATTGATGTCAATGGGGCATTAAAGTCCTCTGCTACGACTGTGTTACTGTCAATCTCTCTCTTTAGGCCAGTCAATATTTGTTTTTATATTTAGGTGCTTCTATGTTGGGAGCATAAATGTTTGCTAGGGTTATGTCTTCTTGTTGGACAGATCTCCTTATCATTATGTAATGTCCTTTTTTGTCTCTTATTATAGCTTTTGTTTTAAAGTATATTTTGTCTGATAAAAGTATCACTACCCCAGCTATTTTATTTCCATTTGCATGAAATATCTTTTTCTACCCCTTTTCTTTCAGTCTGTGTGTTTTGTTCAATCTGAAGTCTCTTGTAGATAGCATATGCATGGGTCTTGTTTACTTATCCATTCAGCTACCTTATGTCTTTCAATTGGAGCTATTAATTCATTTACATTTAAGCCTTTTGTTGCCAGATATGTAGTTATTGTCATTTAATTATTCATAATTTTATTATTTTTCTTCTTCTTCTTAAAGAAGTCCCTTTAACATTTCCAGTTCTACTTATTTAGTGGTGTTGAACTGCTTTAGGTTTTCTTATCTGGGAATCTCTTTATCTGTCCTTTAATTCTAAATGATAGCTTTGCTGGGTAGAGTACTTTTGGTTGTAGGTCCTTGCTTTTTGTCACTTTGAATATTTTGTGCCAGTCTCTCTGGCTTGCAAGTTTTCTGTTGAGAATTCAACTGACAGTCTTCTGTGAGCTCCTTTGTAAGTAACTAGCTGCATTTCTCTTTATACTTTTTGGATTTTTACTCTGTTGTTAGCCTTTGGAATTTGAATTATGGTATGTCTTGTTGGAGGCCTCTTTCAGTTTATCTTGTTTAGGACTCTCCTTGTTTCTTGGACTTGTATGTCTCTTTCCTTTGCCAAGTTAGAGAAGTTTTTCATCATTGTTTCTTTAAATAAGTTCTCAATCCCTTGCTTTCTTTTTTCTCCTCCTGGTACCTATATGATGAGAATGTTGGTACACCTGATGTTTTCCAGAGGTCTCTTAAACTTTTATATTTTAAATTTTTATTTTTTGCTGTTCCAATTAAATGTTTTCTGTTATCTTGTCTTTCAAATCACTAATTCAGTCCTCTGCTTCATCTAATCTACTGTTGTTGATTCCTTCTAGTATATTCATTTCTGTTATTTTATTCTTCATTTATGACTGCTTCTTTTTTATGGTTTCTATCTTCTTTTTTATGCTTACTATCTCTTTGTTGAAGTTCTTACTGAAATCATCTATTCTTCCCCTAAGTTTATTGAACATTCTTATAGCTAGTGCTTTGGACTCCATAACTGGTAGGTTTCTTGCCTCCAACTCATTTAGTATTGTTCTGGATTTTTCTCCTCTTCTATCACTTGGGACATGTTTTTTGTTTGTTTGTTTGTTTGTTTTATCATTTTGGCTGACTCTCTGTGTTTGTTTCTATGTATTATGTAGATATGTTATATCTCCTAGTCTAGGCCTATTGGTCTTATGTAATAGGTGCCCTGTGTGGCCCAGTAGTACAGTCTCCTTGGTCACCTGACCCAGTGCTCCAGGAGTATCCCTTATGTGGGTTGTGTGTGCTCTCCTGTTGCAGTTAAGCCTTGATTGCTGTTGGCATGTCAGTGGGTGGGATTAACTCTCAGGCTGACTGGCTGTGAGAATTGGCCATGCCCACAGCATTTAAGCTGCTTTGTTTGGGCTGACCCCACAGATTGTGATTTGCCCCAGCGGGCTCGTGTGCCTGTTGAAGCCACCCTTTGCTGCTGCCTCAAGTGAAGCAAATTTGGTGGTTCTCTGTTATGGTCTAACACCAGCCTTTGGAAAGTGTTAGTCCTGATGCAGTTTGGAAGGGGCTCCCATGCAGGCCAAGTTCAGCTGCTGAGTATGACTGGCCCAGGGCTGTCCAGCAGAAGCTACAAAGTTGAAAGTTATCCGTGGTTGGTTGCTGCCTGTACTGGACTTGGAGGCATGTGGGAGAGGCTATGCAGCGAACAGACTTGGAGGCATGTGGGAGAGGCTATGCAGCGAACAGAGGCCAGCTTCCACCAGTACCAGACCTGGGGCAGCTCAGCAAAAGGTCCATGGTACCCCAAGGCCTGAGGCTACCTGCCAGCTGCTCATAAGGTTCAGTGACTAAAGGAGTCTTGAATGGTATGTGAGTTGGGTGAAATGAGGTCCCAAGAAGTCACCAGGGCGGAGCCAGTGGTGTTCCTCAAGTTAATGAAGATTCAGATCTGGTGCCAGTGCTGAGCCCACTGTCATTTGCAAAAGTCTCAGATCACACTGAAGCCAGCTGCTATCTGCTTTGGGCCCAGAGACCCCTGAGATTTGTTCAAGAAATACTATAGCTTGGGCTAGGGCTGATTGGCCATCCTCTAAATTTTCTCTGAAAGTTCATGAGCTGAAGCCTATTGATTGCTGTTAAAAGAGCCTTGTGCCAAGAGGGCTGGGTGGGGCTGGTTACCCAGGCACAAAAATGCCTCCAGCAGTGCATGAGTTGTGGGGGGTGGGGCAGGATCTCAAAAAATCACCAGAGTGGAGTGAGCAGAATTCACTAGGTAAATGCAGATTCAGATTTGGTGATGTGGAAGTAGGACTCAACATAGGCAAGATGGCGTCTGTTCCTTCAGCCCTCTCCTTGAATCCACAAAACTCATTCTTACTCTGTGTGTCTCTGGTACCTCTCAAGCTTCTGTGCCTCTGCTGGAGCCCAGGATGACTGCCTGTGAATGAGTGAGTCTGTGCATAGGTCCTTAAAGGAGATGTCTGGTTTTCCAGCAGCCTTCTGTCCCATACTGACAGTTGGAATCCCCAGTCATTTTTACAGCCAGATTTTATAGGAATTCCTCTTCCTGGCCCTGGAACTCTGGGCTGGGGAGCCTCAATGTGGGGCTTGGGTCCCTTAGTCCTCCAAGGGGACCCCTGCAGACAACATATTCCTCCTGATGCTCAACCACTACACATGAGTGCAGAGCCAACCACTTTTGCATCTCTGCCCCTCCTATGAGTCTTAATGTGGTCTCTACTTTATATCCTTAGTTATAGGAGTTATGTTTAGCTAGTCTTCAGATGGTTCTCTAGGTTGATTGTTCTATAATTTAGTTGTGATTTTAATGCAGTCATGGGAGGACATGCAAGCACAATGTTTACCTACCCTGATATCTTAACTGGAACTCTCTGTGATTTTAAATAAATCTTCTAAATTGCAATTTAACGTGATTTTACTCGAACCCAGTCATGGTTAGATTTCTGTTTTTGCTTTGCTTTCCCATAAAAACCATATGACAATAACTTGAATGTCATATCTGTATAACTTGTTATAACTATATTACTTGTTTCAAGAATTTGATTTAAAAATAATTCAAGAAATTAGATATCTATGAAAAAAATAATCATTTAAAAAGTCTAATTTTAGAATGATATGTATTCTATGATCCAATTTTTGCTTGAAGTATATATTTATGTGTTTATAGTTGCATTGATGCGTCTGTGTATATTCAAAAAAGTTATTATGGAAATACACATAATAAACCTCTCAGTAATGTCCTCTAGGAAAACAATTAAAAATGACAAAGGAAGAACACTGAGTTTTTTCTCTATATAATCCCCATATTAATTAAACTTTTCAATGGAATTTAGAACTTTTGTAATCTGTCTTTATAGAATTTGATTTAATAATTTTGTATGATATCAAAAACAGCAATAAAATATCCAACAGTTTTTTTTGTTTGTTTGTTTGTTTTTATGCCTACAGAACCTGATCTTCCTAGGTGGTCTCCCATTTAAATATTAACCAGGCTTGACCCTACTTAAAATATTCAACATCTGAGGACATAAATACAACTAAAAACATTTTAATTATTTAAATTTGTCATTAACTCTTATCAGTTGAAATACAGCTGAAAGAAACAAACAAACAAGCTCTATATACAGAGCACTGAAGCAATAATGAGTAACCTAAGAGGGAATATTCCATATTCAAGAGATTAAAAGTAAGACTAGTGCAGATGATTGTCAAGGTCAACTGACAAACAATAAGTCAGAGGATATACAAGTGCTGTCTTGCTCATTGTAAATAGTGTAAAGAAAAAATAGAGGAAGAAGATGAAAGCAACGGAGAAAGAGGAAAAGAATAGGAAAAAAAGGAGAGGGAGGAGAAAGAGAAGGATACTATGAGATTTGCCCATTTCAAGTTATGTGTCAATGTTTTGCTAGAATTAAAAAAATCATGAAGAGAAATTTCTTAAAAGATAACATTTTACAAGGTACAAAAGACACAGATAAAACAAAGGCCTAGAAAATTAGCCTATAAGTATCATATTTTGTACATTCATTGAGGGCAGGTAATAATACTCATCTTACAGTTAAATTCACCATGGGAGGTCATGAAGAAATTAATACACAATGTTTTTCTTAAAATAAATGTTTTTATACTTTTTGAAAGGAAATAAGGTGCAAAATTTTTTAATCAGTGTGTTTCATAAAGAAAATAAAATTTATATTACTAGTCATGTTTGTAATAAAAAATTAATATCTGTATATTGTTTACAAACAAGGTTGTGGAAAACATATAAGGAACTAGAAGACACCTAGAAATAAAAGCAAAAGTGTGATATATTTTTCTCTGAATAAATATTGTTACAGAATAAGAGTAATCTCTGTCTCAATATGGTTATTTGTTCTTATTTAAACTTTGGTTCTGTTAAATCATGTGGGAAGCTTAGATAAAATTGAGATTTCTTTTTTATTTGGAAGGGATACAGAGATACGGGGACAGAAAAGCACCAGTAAAAAACATCATAGAAACTTTAACATTGAAAAGTTAAATTATAACTGAGTGATTAAAATTGTTACCTTCCAATGCAACCAGACACATGTAAAATCTATTGTTTTAAGATTCAAACTATAAATCTAGAACCCACATGAAACAATGGTTAATTAAAAGAAAAAAAAATTACAGAAATCAATAGTTTCTGCCATACAGTAAAATGACTTTCTAAGTAGATAATTGAACTATAAGAAGAAAACAAAGGTTTAATTCTGAATAAGGGACAATTAAATGAAAATTACAATGCGAGCCAAATTACAAAATTCTATTAAATCTTGCTGCTTGTGAGTTTATATATATTCCATGGGATAATAAAATTAGTACTTTACTAACACGTTTTCTACTTTTGTTCTCAAAGAAGAAGAAAAAGATACAAAGGAGGTAATGAAGAAATAGCCATTGTTCAGTCATTTTTCTATCAGCTTTACCTAAAAGAACTGCTTTGATGTGATTCATTACAAGGTACCAACAACATTAGGATGCAATTACCTCCTATTGCAGCCCCAATAAACCTAGATAGAAAAAACAATCTTTATGCCATTTTAGTGTAAAGTACGTTTTTAGTAAAAATTCCATAAACGTGTGTGCATATACATGGGTTTATATAAATGAGAAATAAAACTTTTATTAACTATCGTTTATTAGAAGACTGTTCAGAGGATTTGTGCAATAGGGATAATAAATGTTTTATATAAAATAAACTACAATGAAGAACGGAAATATTGAAAGTTAAGTAGTAATAAAATTGATAAATTGGATAAAATGCTAGTTTGAAATATAATCAAGTTCTAATATTTTTTCTTTCTTTTCAGTACACATTATGTAGTCTTTTTTTTTTTTTTCCAAAGACTATATCCTTATGTAAAAACACAGGATTTTGGCAGTTCTAATATGTAATAGTTCCATATTATGGAATTTATAATATTTTCAAAAGTATAAATGATCTAGGTATATAAGGAAATGTCAACTTTATACTGACTCTTAGCACATTAACATATATTCATGCATTCATTAATTCCTTACTTATTTAGCACCTACTATGCTCCAGATACTATTTAGTTCTAGGCATAAAGTGGTGAAAAAGATAAGCACTGTCTCTGGTACCATGCGTTTTCCATTGATAAACAGACAATGTAGATTTTGAAAATAATCACCCAGGCTGGAGGGCCTGGGTGATTATTTTCAAAATCTTTCAATAAGATGTTCAGGATATTCCTCTTTAGAGAGGTGATTTTTAAGTTGAGACCTAAAGGAGAAGATGAAGCAAAGATTCAGAAGAAAAAAAAAATGAATAAAAGACTCAGAATGGGGAAATCAGCTTCCTTGAAATGAAGTGTGTTTAGGGTGCGATGACCAAGGGGAGGGGCTTGAGATGATGTTGGAAGGTGGAGGAAAGGAGGTGACCAGGCCCTACCAGTTGTGGGAGGAAATTTGCATAGTATTCCAAGTGATAAAAAAAAAATCTTTGAAGGTTTTAAGCAATTAATATTAATATTATTTGTCCTAATTTAACATATTTTTAGATGACTGATTTCCAGTTATCATGAACATAGCCTATCTAACTCAAATCATAGATATTTAAATGATCTAAAATGCAGAGAAGGCACAGAAATTATGTCAGAGAGGAGTTTTGGGTAGACTGAAGAGGAAGGGTAATGGGAGTTTCTTATGATTCAATTAAGTCTGAGAAAACAGATACTAAGGTGAGAAAAAAAATCAGAGTGAGTTATAAGGGTCATTGTTTTCACCAGCTCTTCTGAATTCCAGTCAGAGGTGTGGAGTTAATTGAGGGGTAAGCCAAAATCAGAAGGGTTTTTGCCCACTTCCACTTAGAACTCTAAAATGACAACCTCACAATACAGTGTTTGTAGCAACACAAATCAGCTATGGAATAGAAAAAAAAAAAGATGTATCAGCATTAAGCAGAGAGAGGATCTGAGAAAATGCTCAGATTAGGGCTTGGATGGGACTTGGAAGTGTGGCATGCCCCACGGAGGAGATGGAAGGCAGCTGAGCCCAGATCTAAGAGGTCCTGCCTGAGGTTACCCTGACCTGAGGCAAGATAGCTGTGGTGCAGAAGCCACAGCGCAAATAGCCTAACCAGGCACCAGATAGAGAGTGGTTTTGAAAATAAGAGGGGAGGACAACTAAGCCTTAAAGTGGCGAAAAGAACAAGTCACAAGTTTATACTGCACTTCAGAACCTAGTGCAAGATTACAGGGATGGACCAACCATCTTACAGCTGAGACTTGGGGGGACCCAGAGAGCCCAGAGGTCACCCCAGGAGCCCCAGATCTTTCCTTCACTTCTACAACAGCATGAAGTCCCTTTGTGATCTCTACTCACATTCCCATTTTCCAGTTTGAGACTCAGCAGGCTGTAAAACAAAGCATTTTTCTGAAAGAACATTTAATCCAGAGTCTGAGATACTATTAATTAGCCAGTTAAAAATCTCCACTGTGAACCCATGCCTGTTTGGCAAGGTCAGGGCTCATGAGAAGATTAGATTTGTTAGAGACAATCAGGATCTTCAATTACATTCTACATTGAATTATCTTGAGTAAATGTGCAGCACTACCATCATACTTAGATTTCATAATTGTGCCATTTATTTCAGTTCATTGACTGTCTATATGTAATTAGTATACATTTACAAATACATGTTTATTAAGACGTGTACTGCTATTAATGAAGTTGTCTGAAATGAAAAGTATTCTGAACTTTTGAGTAAGAAATCATATGTTCTGTGGCTGAAACTGTCACTGCCACCAACCGACTCTGTAACCTGGGGCAAGTCATTTAATTTCTCTGGGCATTAATTTTTTCTGAAAAAATGAGTAGACTGGTCTAAATCATTGCTAAGGTCAATTTTGATTTCTGATGTCTGTCGTGTGAATGTTATAATGAGGCCTGCTGAGATGAAGGTGGTTAGATTTGCATTAATCAAGAAACAATGATAATAAGTGTAGAACCATTTAGTGAGGCTAGGCCATTTGCCTGGCACAAAGTAAGTCATTTTATGTAGATTATTTCTACTCATCTAAATAAATCCATGAGGAAATAAGAGGTTCAGAGAAGCTGTTATTTGCTCCATGCTACAAACCTGGTAGGTTCAAACTGTGTTTTGTTTTATTTTTTTCTGAATTTTTTGAATTAGATACTTTGGTGCTTATTATCCATCTCTTTATATTATTTGATTTGAAGATTCTACCTTCAAGCTCTGTTAAAATTATAACCTTTAAAGATCCTCATGTGAAAGTATTTTTATAACATCAAGGAAAGCAAACTGCCCTGAACTCATAAGGAACTTACTTATATCATTTATGTAGCATATAATATATATAATTTACTGTAAATATCTTTTGTATACCCCCCAAAATGTGTATACTCTGAAGAGATGCCACAGGACTTGACTAAGGAATGCTTGGGGTTAGAATTCAGATGAGGAAAGTGAGGTGCCTCGGGTGCAAAATCTCTGGAGGCACTCATGCCTAAGGTCATTCCAGTGCAGGGTCAATTCACTCCAGTCCTGGCTCTTCGTAACACAAAGAAGCTGTTGGATACGTAGCTCATTTGGATCATTTGAAGTTCAGCAACATCAGTTCTTAGTGTGATACCTACTGAAGTTTGATTGCCCAGTAAGACCCTATGTATGGCTGGAGAATCAAACTGATGGAAACAAAACTGGTGTCTAGAAAGACAGAGCAAAAGTAAGCTAGTGTAGGAGAATCTTTCCTGGCAGTGTATCCTTATAGTAGAATAATGACTCATCAGAAAAGCAGAAACAAGGGGATGTGAACAAGTATCTTTCATTTCTTGGAGCTAAATCCTGATGATGGCAGTGTTGTTATAAATGGAAAGATTTGTGAAGCAACTCCTGCAAATTTTTTCATGCTTTTACCAATTTATAGTAGTCTTCTAGGGCTGTCATAACAAAATACCACAGACTGGGAGACAAACAACATAAATTCATTTTCTCACAGTTTTTGAGACAATAAGTCCAAGGTCAGGTTTCAGCAGGTTTGGTTAGTTCCGAGGTCTCTCTCCTTGGCTTGCAGATGACTACTTTTTCTGTGTCCTCAGTCTTTCTTCTGTGTTCATGCATTCCTAGTGTCCTTTCTTCTAATAAGAACATCAGTCAGATTGAATTAGGATCCATCCTTCCAGCCTCATTTTAACTTAACAATTAAACCTAAACAATGTTACAATCTAAGGAAATAATTCTTACATAGCAAGATATGTCTCTTTTATGTAAATATGTAGAATTGTATTTTTTCATTTCTTTATTATTATTTTTAAACCTAATTCATATAGCCAGATTTGAATTAGATATTTATTATCCTTATATTAATACTAAAAAACATCTTTGGACTGGCTTTCTAATTTCAATTACCTTAAAGTAAAATTTTTGCATTAGGTTCAGCTGCTGAAAAGGTCTCTACATCATATATATATACTTTGTTTTTTTTTATTTTTTTATTTTTTCATTTCGGTTTATTTCCTTAATTTTTTCCTGTTTTTATTGAAATAGAATAGACAGTTGCTTGTATTTATATTGCACAATTCAATGAGTTGTTTTTTTTTCAATTATGGTTGACATACAATAATATAACAGTTTAGGTTGTATGGCATAGTGATCAGAGATCCACATAACTTTCAAAGCAATCACTCCATTAAATTTAGTACCACTCTTCCTCCTTACATATTTATTACAACAATATTAATCATCTTTCCCATGCTACACTCTACATCTCCATTCTATTCTGCAACCATCCATTTGTATATCTTAGTCCCTTTGCCTTTTTTGTCCCTCTCAATCCCCCACCCATCTAGTATCCCTCTAAATATTCTCTGTATCTATGAGTTTATTTCTTTTGTTGTTGTTGATTTTGTTCTTTAGATTCCACATGTACGTGAAATCATGTGATATTCGTCTCTCTCTATATGACCCCTTTAATACTCTGCAATACCTTTTAGGTCCATAAAGGCGATATCTTTTTCCATCCCTTTCTTTCAGTCTGTGTGTGTCTTTTAATCTGAAGAAAGTGTATTGTAGACAGCATATATAGAGGTCTTGTAT
Source organism: Pteropus medius (assembly GCF_902729225.1). Classification (NCBI taxonomy): domain Eukaryota; kingdom Metazoa; phylum Chordata; class Mammalia; order Chiroptera; family Pteropodidae; genus Pteropus; species Pteropus medius. The sequence goes on from NW_024353908.1 coordinate 788,200, forward strand.
TCTTATCAATTCAGCCACTCCATCTTTAGGTCGGAGAACTTAATTCTTTTCTATTTGAGGTACTTATTGATAGGAATGTAGTTGTTACCATTCTTTATTCTTGTTTTTGATACATGTTTTTCCTTCTTAAAGAAGTTCCTCCAACATTTCCTGTAATATTGGCTTGTTTTCTATAAATTCTTTTAGCTTATTTTTGTCTGAGAAACTCTTTATCTATCCTTTCACTCTAAATGATAGCTTTGCTGGTTAAAGCATTCTTGGTTGTAGATCCTGATTTTCATCACTCAAATATTTTGTGCCAAACCCTTCTGTCCTGCATAGTTTCTTTTGAAAACTTAGCTGCCAGACTTATGGGTGTCCCTTGTAGGTAACTAACTGCTTTTCTCTTGAGGCTTTTAAGATTCTTTGTATTTAACCTTTTTTCTTGCCATTCTGATTGAGTATCCTTGGCTTTCCTGTCCTCTAGATAGGTCTTTTGATTCTCTGCTTTATTGACTTTGTTTATTCCATTTAATAAACTTCTCATCTCAGATAATGTGTTCTTCATTTCAGACTGGTTCCCTTTTATAATTTCCATTTCCATGTTTACGTTTTTTTTAACTCTTTGTTAAAGTTCTCACTGAATTCATCCACACTTCTCAAAAGTTCATTGAGCATCTTTATAACCAGTGTTTTGAACTCTGTATCTGTCAGATTGCTTGACTCCATTATTTCTAGATCTTTGTTCTGTCCTGTCATATGATTTCTGTTTCTTTGTCTTCCCATTTTGGCTGCCTTTCTATGTCTGTTTCTATGTACTAAGCAAAGCTTTTAAGTCTCCTGGTATTATTAGTTTGGCTTTGTATGGTAGGTGTCTAATGGCACAGTCCTGAGAAGGGGTCAGCTGCAGGCCAAATTTAGCCCAAGCCTCTGCCCCTCCGGGGCCACCTATTAAGATTCAGCAAGCAATCCATAGATGCTTTGCTTATAGTTACCTCAAAAGGCCACACCAGAAACCGAGGCCAGCTGCCTCCAGTGTGTATCTGGGTGCTGCTCAGCAAGGAGCACCTGACTTGCTGAGGATACACCTGGATGTGGCTTGGGTGGGGCCGTGTGTTGGGGAAGGCAGAGTTTCAGGGAATCATCTGGGTAGAGTGACCTCTGTTATCTAGCTTGATGACCTCTCAACTATGGGGGCACTGTGTCCGTGCACTGGGAGGGGGAGAGCTCAACACAGAACAATGAATAACGCCAGCACTTCTGTACAGAGTAAGTCTTGCCTCAGCCCACATTCTGACAATGTCTCCCTGTAAGGAGCCAATGTATTGTTTCACAGTATGCATTTGCACATTGTTTGGATGCTAAGCCTTCTACCTGAGGACCCTGAACCAGTGGAAAAGCTCAGAATTAAGTCATTTGAAATGGGAAAACAACTCTAAAGTATTGCTCCTCTTCTCTGTTTTCCTCAATTATTCAGTCTCCTATAATGTTTTCAACTCCAAAAGTATGAACAACTAAAGTAAAGCAAAAACACCAACAGGGTTGAGGATATGTCTAATCTAAATTTGTCTATATGTGTGTAGTAATTAATTATACAATACTTTCTGAAAAGGGAGAATATCATAATTAAAGGTTAGGGAACTTCATGAAAAATAACTAGCTTAATTGGCCTTAAGGAAATAACTTCTTTTAAGTGACTGTTCTGAGTTCGTGAGAATAGGCAGTTTACCTGAATAAAAAAATAGGCAGTTTACCTGAATAAAAAAACACTGCATTATCTTAATGAATCAATGTCAGTTGTGTGAAGATGAACATTCTCATTCCCATCTATACTTTGGCCTCGGCCTACTCCTGCAGGCATCCCAGTATTAAATTATGTAGCCTGTTACCTTCCTGTGAGACTCAGGGGGAGAGACTGGTAAAGATAGTAGTAGTGGTTATTATGAGAAACAGTATAATTCATATCCAAGGCTTATTGTTTCACCCCATCTTTCGGTAGATGTTTTGGTTTGTGGAAATTAGTGTTGAAATCCCAAGAATTATTTGATGATATTCTATAGTGGGTTGAATTGTGTTCCCTAAAAAAGACCATGTTAAAATACTATGAATGTGATCTTATTTGGAAATAGGGTCTTGAAGATGTAATCAAGTTAAGATATAAGGTCATACTGGATTAGACTGGACCATAAATCAAATGATGGTAATATTTATAAGGAAAGAGAGATCTGGAGACACAGAAATACACAAAAAGGGAAGAGAGCTATGTGAAGGCAGAAGTAGATTTTGGAGTGATACAGTTATAAACCAAGGAATGCCAATGATTGCCAGCAACCACCAGAAGTTACAAAGAGGCGAGAGAGAATTCTTCTCTAGAACTTTCGGAGAGAGCTTGCCCCTGGCAAGACATTAGTTTCAGGCTTCTAGTTTCCAGAACTTTGAGGGAGTACTTTTCTGTTATTTTAAGCCACCCAGTTTGTGGAAGTTTTTCTATAGCAACCCTAGGAAACTAATACATACTTTGAACTATAATTTTTCTCTGATTGTAAATTACCTACTCATTGTTATAATCTTTTAATTGTTATTGTTTAAAATTTCAGTTCCTTTTTTATAGAGAGAATATTGAGGTATCTTAAAAGAATTTTCATAACCTTGGAGACTTCTGAATTGAATACGTAAATTTAAGGAAAGAAACACTGCATTATCTTAATGAATCAATGTCAGTTGTGTGAAGATGAACATTCTCATTCCCATCTATACTTTGGCCTCGGCCTACTCCTGCAGGCATCCCAGTATTAAATTATGTAGCCTGTTACCTTCCTGTGAGACTCAGGGGGAGAGACTGGTAAAGATAGTAGTAGTGGTTATTATGAGAAACAGTATAATTCATGTCTTAAATCTTTTTTAAAAGTTTGATAACAGTTTGTTATTTACTGACATGTTATAAACACAAACACATATATATGTGCAAATAGATCTTATATTTGGATATAATGTAAGTTAGATAATAGATATTATATTTGGATCAAAAATATGTTTCCTTTTCTCTTCATCTTAACTCAGTTTCCCCAGAAGACAAAGCCTGATATAAAGGAGTATTGTGAAACTTTACGAGGAGATTTATCAGATGTAGAGGGAACAAAGCATGGAAGAAAGATTTACTTTAATTTTTTTTTTTTTAATTGAGTTGACCACTTATTAGAACAATTCTGGAGTTAATACTTCATGATAAAAAACAAAAACAAAAACAAAAACAAACTCCTCTCTATCCACAACAACTTCAATAAATATAGCTATCCATCTCCTTGACTGAAATAACATGAGCTCTCTCTAGAGGTCACCACTTCATTTGCCATCCACCCAAGCAGAGGAAGTTTAATCTCTTACCCTGCGCAGATTATACAGCCCAATGAGATCAGTTTTTCTTGCTTCCCATGTTACATTGTTACCGTATCTTAAATTTGTAACCTATTCCATTTGATTCTCACAATCTTTCTGTGCACGCCAACTCCTGCCAACAATTATAATGATGTGAAGGGCTTACCAAACAGACGGACTCTCAGTTCCTAGACCTTCTAGTTTCCAAAGACTTCCCATTACGCTTGAGTTCAGCCACGATTTTCCACTATTTTTATATTAACCTTTTATTTTATCAATACCTTAAACTACCTTGCCCTACATCTCATGAGTGGAGGCCCAAATCTAGAAGACCCCCATGTTTAAGCTGTTTACCAATAAGCTGGCTATCATGTTTGACCTGAGATACGAACAGGCAATATTACAACGAACCGATTGCAGTCGCTAGCCAATAACCAGGGAGGAACTGAGGCTCTCAGCCCAACAGACTGCAAAGAAGTATATCCTGCCAATAAACATGGGAGTGATCTTGGAAGCATATCTTTCTCCAGCTGAGTCTTGAAATGACTACAGCCTTGGCTAACACCTGGTTGCAATCCTGTGAGAAGCCCTGAGCCAGAGGTATCCATCTGAGTGTGCCCAGATTCCTGCCCCTCAGAAACTATGATATAATGAAAGTTGTTTTTTAAGCCATTAAGTTTTGGTGCAATTTGTTATTCAGCAATAGATAATAAACACAGTATTCATGGCACTCCCTAAAAAAGTCATCTGTCCATTGGAAATTGACATGAATCCTGGAAACTAATGTTTTGTAATTAGGTCACTGTTAAGTTGGTAGCAACAATAGAATCCCTAATAATAAGAAAGAAAGAGAAAATATTTAAAGGGAGGAACATATACACCATGATACACTCCATGAATACACTCAAATTTTTGTCTTTTCTGAAAAAGTGTTGTTGGTGCCTTTACTATGTAAGATTAGCTCTTAAAATTTAGTGTTCTAGTTAAACAGTATGTAATGGGTAGAATGATTCTAATGCATTCTTTGAACCTTTTTTCTAGATTATATATACAATTTAACAATGCTTATTCCTCGCTATGCTGAGCCTTCCCCTGCTCAATTTTATTTTGTAACACATTTAATAAGATATGGTGGGGGATGGGAGGGAAAAAATGGCGTAGATGATAGAGGCTCTGTTCATTCCTCTGATGACCAAATCAAAATTGTGACCAAATCAAAATTGTGACCAAAACAAGGAGCAGCAGCAAGGAAAAATTGCTTGGGATCTAGATGAACAAGCCATACAACTAGATAGTAATACAAGAAATCACCTTGCAATGGCAGAAGATAGGACTGGGGCTAGGACACGAGGCTGCCTTGTCTCGAGTGGCTGCGTGAGACGGAGGCTGTGGCAGTGGCAGTGGCAGTGGCAGTGACCGTGGCAGCAGCAGATGCCTCTTAAAGAGCCCACATCCAAGAGTGGATTTTCGCGGTGACGAACCTGCTCACTCTGAGCACCAGGGCTGATTAAGTTGCCCTCAGGGGACACTAGGGACTTACAGGGAGACAGTGTCAGAGTGAGGGCTGAGGCAAGACTGTACAGAAATGCCGGCAGTATTCCTTATTCCTTGTTGAGCTCTTCCCACTCCCAGTGCATTGACACAGTGCCCCCATAGTTGAGAGGTCATTAAGCTAGATAACAGAGGTCACTCTACCCAGATGATTCCCTGAAACTCTGCCTCCCCCAACACACGGCCCCACCCAAGCCACATCCAGGTGTATCCTCAGCAAGTCAGGTGCTCCTTGCTGAGCAGCACCCAGATACACACTGGAGGCAGCTGGCCTTGGTTTCTGGTGTGGCCTTTTGAGGTAACTATAAGCAAAGCATCTGTGGATTGCTTGCTGAATCTTAATAGGTGGCCCCGGAGGGGCAGAGGCTTGGGCTAAATTTGGCCTGCAGCTGACCCCTTCTCAGGACTGTGCCACTAGACACCTACCATACAAAGCCAAACTAATAATACCAGGAGACTTAAGAGCTTTGCTTAGTACCTAGAGACGGACATAGAAAGGCAGCCAAAATGGGAAGACAAAGAAACAGAAATCATATGACAGGACAGAACAAAGATCTAGAAATAATGGAGTCAAGCAATCTGACAGATACAGAGTTCAAAACACTGGTTATAAAGATGCTCAATGAACTTTTGAGAAGTGTGGCTGAATTCAGGGAGAACTTCAACAAAGAGATAAAAAAAAAACATAAAAATGGAAATGGAAATTATAAAAGGGAACCAGTCTGAAATGAAGAACACATTATCTGAGATAAGAAGTATATTAAATGGAATAAACAAAGGAATAAACAAAGTGAATAAAGAGGATATAATGACCTATCTAGAGGACGGGAAAGCCAAAGACACTCAAAAAGAATGGCAAGAGATAAGATGCAAAGACTATAAAAATAAGGAGCATATGTGACACTATTAAGTGTCCAAATATCCATCTGATCAGCTTACCTGAAGGAAAACAAGATGTTGAACAGCTATTTGAAGAAATAATGGTGGAAAACTTCCCTAACATGGTGAAGGAAATAGACACACAACCCCAGGAAGCTCAGAGAAGCCCCAAAACCAGGAATCCAAAGAGGCCCACACCAAGATACATCGTAATTAAAATGCCAAAGGTTAAATACAAAGAAAAAAATCTTAAAAGCAGCAAAAGAAAAGCAGGTAGTTACCTACAAGGGAACACCCATAAAACTGGCAGCTGAGTTTTCAAAAGAAGCTATGTAAGACAGAAGGGTTTGGCACAAAATATACAATGTGAAGAAGACCCAGTATCTACAATCAAGAATACTTTATCCATCAAAGCTATTATTTAGAGTTGAAGGACAGATAAAGAGCTTCCCAGACAAAAATAAGCTAAAGGGATTTATCATCACCATGCCAGTATTACAGGAAGTGTTGGAGGGACTTTTTTAAGAAGAAAAAAACATGTATCAAAAACAGGAATAAAGAATGGTAACAACTACATTCCTATCAATAAGTACCTCAAATAGAAAAGAATTAAGTGCTCCAATAAAAAGGTAGAGTGGTTGAATTGATAAGAAAACAAGACTCCTGTACATGCTGCCTACAAGAGACTAACTTCAGATTAAAATACATACACAGACTAAAAGTAAGGGGATGGAAAAAGATATTGCTTTGATGAACCTAGAAGGTAATTAAATCACACAGAGAAAGATAAACACTATATGATTTCACTTATATGAGGAATCTAAGGACTAAAAAGAACAAACTAATCCAAAACAGATTCACAAGTATAGTGGAAAATTTGACGACAGACAGAGGGGAAGGATGGTTAGGGGGCCGGGAGAATGGGGTGAGGGTTAAGAAAGTACAAATTAGTAGCTGATGGATGGTCACATGGATACGGAGCATGTCATAGGGAATGCAGTTAGCATTAATATATTGGCTAGGTGGAGGGTCAGGGGAGAAAGGGAGCAATTGGGGGTATCATTTTATGAACTATATAGATGTCTAACCAATGTACAGTATACTTGAAACTAATTAAAATAGATAATTTTTTTTTAAAAAAATGTGGTCAGATAGGATTTTCCACATTTTTCTTTGTCATTTTTTTCCCTAATGTTGTTACATATTATTACATGAACTATAATAATACTAACAAAGTGATGATGATTAAAAGATCCACCTTTATGCAGCTATGTGCCATTCAGGAGCAGGTTACTATCATTAACCTCTGTCCCTCCATGCTAGCTTTCATTGTTTCCATGTGAAAAATGGACACTTTGGTATCTCTTTTGTAACTTTATTTTCAGATTGGCTTATACTGTATTTTGAGGCTTTATATCTCAAAATATTATAGCTCAAGCAATTTAGACTCCAGTTCACTGTTTTCTTAAGTATAATACCAGTTCAATCAGTGACATTCAGGAAACTTCTATATAGTGCAAGAATTAAAACATGGATGAGTTACTTAGTCTCTTAGTATCTCAGTTTACTTATCTGTCAAATGGAGAAATAATCATCTATATTTCATGGTTGTTGTGAAGATTCAATGAGTTAAATATTTAAAACACTTAGAACAGTATCTGGCACATAGGAAGTTCTAAGTGTTAGCAGTATATACTAAATATAAACCAAAAATAGGTAAATCTCACAAACTTAAAAAGGTTCTCACACACATTATCTCACCCTATTGTGACAAAAAACAAACAACAACAAAAAAATTGAGAAAGAAATAGCAAGGTGATTGTACTTATTTTACAGATTAAAAAACAGAGGTTTAAAAATATTAAATAACTCACATCAAATCTCATATATGTCAGGGCTAAGATTTAGATCTAGATTCTCTTCCAAAATATTTTCTGGAGTTTTGTCTCTCTGCTGTAGAGAGCTAGCTCTGTAGGTGCCAACATATGGTCTCATTGTATTAGATGGGGACTCAATGGGTTGTGATCTTTCTGCCCTTCACCAGCACATAGTTTTATTGCAGAACAAGATAGGGAGTATAATGGAATTAGTGAAGAGGTGAAGTGAATGTGTGAAAGACCAAAGTATTGCCACAATATACAGATGCCCCTTTGGGCAATCATCATCTGGTAGCTCATCAACTTTGGGATGATGTACTCCTGTTTATTTGTTTATTTGGTTTTGTTTTTGTTTTTTTTTTTCAGTATCAGATGGTAACATCATAATTTGTGGTCAGTGTTCAAGAGTGTTGGAATAATGATGTTCAAGACAGCATTTCCTAGTCTTTCTTGGGAGTGTAGTTTCGTTTGATGCTTGTTTTAAGAGGAAGACAATGTCTAATCTTACCATTCCATGTAATGAAATAAAACCATAAAATAATGCAAGATGTACACCTCATATTTTATGGTACTTAATAATGTTTCTGACTTTAACAGAAGCTAATACATTGTTTTTAGCTGTACAAAAATTCAATAATGCAAAAGAAAGTGCCCATACTAACAGTGGCGTGTAAGCCATGTGTAAATTAATCAATTCGTGAAGTTAAATATCTCCTTTTTTTTTTTTTTTTTGCCTCACTTGCATTTAATGCATCATTGCCAAGAGTTTTGGATATCACTCTAATAAGATTTCAGAATATAATGAAAAAATGTTCAAAAGTCTGTTCTTATGTCTGAATTTAGTGTCTTTTTATATTCTACTTTTTTATGTTAATAGGAACTCACTGTCAGCAGATAGCTATCAGGTCCTAGTATTTATCTGTAGCCCTGGTGAAAACTCTGCCTGTCTACTTCTGGCTTGTGAGAGTTTTTTCCTTTGGGGTGGCGGCTGGTGCCAGAATGAGAGCAAATATTATACATGCCCTCTGAGAGTCAAGACAGCTGGCACTATTGCCCTGGTGTTTATAGGATAATATAGGCATAAAGGCACATTTGGAACTGGTTAGGAAAAGAACTGAATTCTTCTTTCTTTTATTGTCATAATCTACTTTCCTAGTAACGATTAGTTTACCATTCCTACTAAATTTAGCAAATGCAGATAAAAAAACAAAAAAACAAAAAAACAAAAACTAGGCTGCTACACGGTACTCTGAAAAGGCAATGTATGTGCTAGGTAGATAAACTGCCTTTTATCAAGTGAAACGATAAAGACACAAAGAAAGGTGTTTATATTGGTGTTTGTTTGTTTGTTTGTTTGTTTTTGAACAATGAAAGCCATTTTTGTAAGAATTAACCAGAGGGAATTGTACATCTGGAAAGTGGTAAATTCATAGTTTCTGTTTGGGAGAAAATTGGCATTATTGCCAAAAAGATTATACATCTGCAGTATAATCCAAATTTGTCAAGCTGGAGGTGTCATGAAAAGGAATTTGCCATCAGAAATTTTCATTAGATGGCATTTCCACTATTTATTTTTAATGACATCTTTCTTCATTTTTGACAGAATTTTTGTAGTGTATGTTTTGTGAAGCTACAGAAACTTAATATAAAAAGTAAAGTGTCGGTATGACAAAATTAGGGTCCTTGGATCATAATGTTGACTTTTATTTTCCTAAAGAGGTCAGATCTCAGGCAAATTTTACAAATCACAGAAGTTATTTCTTAGTTCTCTGTTGTCTGCTTTTTTACACTCTCATACTTTCCATTATTCCTTCCTATTATTTTTTTCCCTAATCATTTAAGATAGATCATTCCCGTGCTTATTCTCTACCCTTATAATGATGCACTTAGGACATTCACATCTGCTTTATTTACTTATTAAATAATTAATTCAGCAAACAACTGAGGAGCAACTATAGTCTGCAGACTTGAGAAATCACTGAAAATACAAAGATGAATACATGTCAATATGGCAGAGTGAACTCCAACTACACAAGAATGCTTTGAAAATAAAAACTATTAAAGATTATATGGTTGAACTCAAAGAAAAAATAAAAGAAAAAAAAAAGAGTTGTTAATGAAGCAGGCATACAAAATCAATGCATAGCTGGTCAGGTGGGCCTAGCATTTTCCAATATAGATTTAAATCTTTATGGGGTTGGAGCATGGGTTTACATGTCCTAATAAGAATATAAGATTAGGTCCTCATGCCTTAAAAGGCATGAAACCTCCATATAACTCAAGAACTAAGACATTCTCTGCTCATTCTCTTGTAATATGACATAGAAACCTTTCATCAACCCCAGCTCTGGTGAGAGAGAGTGACTTGGGAGGAACCCAAGCCTACCAGCAATACAGTTGGAGATTAAAAGTTTTATTTTCATATGTTTTAAGTGAATTTGTCTCTCTAAGGGGCAAGCTTAAAAATCATGTACACGCTCACAAAAATCATGTACACGCTTATCTAAAAAAATAAGGTATTCCCAGGAATGACAATGCCCACTGGAAATAACCATCTTCAAAAATCACCAAGCACATAATGAAGTAAACATTCATGAAAAGAAGTCAATATATGTAACAAAGATAAGGCAACTGGAATTCTGTCATAATAGTTGATATTCAATGGTTCATTTAGAACAAAATTTTAATATTTTTTTACAATCTTTTAATTTATTCTCAAAATTTCTTTTAAAAATGTACTCTTAATTCTCATTCTACCTATGTCTATCTGTTGGCTTACACTGAACTTCACTTAGTGAAACTGAGTTTAACTTTGGAATTTGAAGAGAGATATCAGTTGCTTGCTTACTCATTCCATCAACAAACATTAATTGAGAGTTATGTTGTATCAAGTACTGTGAAACATGCTAAAGATACAGCATAAAAATGACACTGTGAATGTGGCTAAGGAGATAAAAAGTCAAGTGAGGCAGGGAGCTAGTAAGCAGAGAGTTTTAATTCAGTATGCTATATTAAAGACATAAATATACAGCACAGCACACACTGCTCTTGAGTTAACCTAACTTTACAACCCTGAAGAAGTGTTGGATCTAGGCTGTTTACATTTTTTAATTTAGTATTTTAAGTAAAATATTCTATTGGCATCTGAATTAAAAAAAAAAAAAAACTGTCATCATAGAAATCATAGATCACATTTGCCTCAAATGCTTACTCTATAACCAAAACTCAAGAAGATTTAGCAAGGTCTATAGAATTCTTGATGAAAAAAATAGCATGAGTACAAACATCTAAGTACATACATCTAAGTTTTCAATCATGTGAGAAATTAATTGAAAGACAATCTTATATAATATGAGTTGGAATGTATGCCACTATGTTACCTAATGGAAAGAAAGTTAATGAAAAGTACATGTAGTTGAATCAGAGATAATCCAAAATAAACAATAAGTTTTAGTTATAAAAGACTATCATTCCAGAGCAAATATCTCAAAATAAAATGCAAGTGTAAAAATTATTCTTGAAGAGGAAAACGCATTCTCTAAAATTAATTTACAAAAATAGTCAGGAATCTTTGGTTCTTGGTGTAGACCATAATGGCAAGTAAGAAGAAGCACCTTGTTAAAGGTGACGAAAACAAAGCCTAAAAGAAAGTGGTTGGTCTTTTCGTAAGACAGGTATAATGTGAATCCGTGTTCAATATACAAAACATTGTGTCACACTAGTCAAGGGCTCATGTCACCAAAACTGCATTGTATGACCTCAAGATCATATTTATTTTTAGTGAGCATTGCCAATTTGTAGAATGATGACATCTACAAATTTCAGATTTAATTTAATTAATGAGGTCGTTTAGGACAAAAATCGCCTGATAAACTTTCCTGAAATTAATCTTTTCCATAATAAAATGTATACATTATTATTTATTAAAAAAGATAATCTGTGATTTATATTCTTATTGACATCAAAACTATCTATGGTTATTCATTCCTTTTGCTATCTTTACTGTGAGTTTTACCAAAATGTATAACAAATAAATCTCAAGACTTCTATGAGCAGTACTAACAGATTTATCAAATCTGGAACAGAATAATAAAAAATATTAATAACCCAAAATGTAGAAGCAAATGATTTGAAATAAATAGTCAATTTGTTTCTATAGAGAACACTGGGAAAATTAGAAAATGCTTTTTAGTCTATTTATGCATAATCTATTATCATTTTTATGTTTTGTTTATTGGAAAATTCAAAAGACTGAAGAAGGTCAAGTTTGGAATGGGATTTTAAATGTCTCTTTACAATAAAGGTAAAGTCATGCTGGAAAAAATCTAACCAATGGAAAAAAATAACCTGTGTCAAAATATCCGTTAATATGAACCAAAATTCAAAAGTTAGAAAAGTATCAGTAAAAAAATAATAAAATTTTCTTATCTTATAGAAAGGGGAAATCGACCACTACTACAACTTGTGATAATATAATTGGATAATGATCTCTGTTCAAGAATTGTAAATGAAAAGTCTAGGAGAATTAAGTAGATTATGCATTTACTTTCCAAATCACCAGAGAATAAAAAATAAGCAGAAATAAAAAATAATGTAAAATTTTTTAAAATTTTAAATAAAACATGATGACTGAAAAATCTAAATATAAAAAGAATAAACAATACATACACTCTTTAACATTGCTGTAAAGCACATTAAAATAATTCCTCATTTATAATTTTTTGAATTTGTATTAAATATATATTTCTATATTAAATGTTTTTGAAGATCATAGAGCAGAATACATTTCTAGCCAATACAATTTTTTTTAATAAATTTTTGAAAAGGTAGTTTATTCACTATACTAAAAATAAAGAAAAATTGTAAAGATGTATGGGTTACTACATTCAAATTAAACTCAAATTATTTCATTACAATTTAACTTGTGCTATACAATGATTCAATTAGTTTTCTTGTTTTATAATTGGATTCATTATGTTATTTGTCATAACCAAATAATATTTATTCAATTTTGTAAAAGCTGTCATTATAAAATCATATGGAATAAATGCCTATATGCAGATATTTTAAAAGTTACTGCAAAATATCCTCTTGTCAATGAACACAGATTTTCTTTTTTCCATTAAAAATAAAAATAATTTGTGATACAAAGAAACGATGTCAATTTCTAACCAGGATGAGAGTTCTAGAAACTAGATATATTTTCAATGCATGTAAAAGAAGAGTCTGCTTTCAATTTGTACAAAATTAAATCTATTTATTTATTTTTATTTTTAAATGTTTATTATGGTGACATTGGTTAATGAAATCCAGTAAGTTTCAGGTGTACAATTCAACAATAAAGCATATATATATTGCATTGTGTGTTTACAGCCCATAGCTAGATTTCTTTCTGTCACCACATATTTGACGCCCCCTTACCCTCTGGTAGCCACTAGTCTATTGTCCATGTCCATGAGTCTCTATTTGTCCTGTTTGTTACTTTTATTAAGTGATATCATGAAATTTTCAACTTTTTCTGTCTGGCTTATTCACTTAGCATGATTATCTCAAGATCCCTCCATGTTGTCGCCAATGGCAATATTTCATCTCTTCCTATGGCTGAATAATATTCCAGTGTGTGTGTGTGTGTGTGTGTGTGTGTGTGTGTGTGTACTATACAGCTTCTTTATCCAATCATCTGTTGTAGGACACTTTAATTGCTTCCATGTCCTGGCCACTGTGAATAATAATGCTATGAATATCAATGTGCAAATATCTTCAGATTTGAGTTTTCAAGTCTTTGGGGTAAATACACAGTAGAGGAATTGCTGGATCATATGGTAGATCAATTCTTAGTTTTTTGAGGAATTGCCATACTGTACTAATTTGCAGTCCCACCAGCAGTGTATGAGGGTTCATTTTTCTCCTCATCTTCTCCCACACTTGTTATTACTTGTCCTGTTGATAATAAGAAAGTTAAATCTTGAAAATAAAATAGGGTTGCAATGTCACCACTCTTTACTTAGTTATACTTTTCTGAGTGCCATGTCCTCTCTTGCCATAGGATCTTTGTACATACTGTTCCCTCTGCCTAGAACACTCTTCCTCTTCCCTCCCCCCAACCCCCTGCCCCAACCCTTGCTCTTTCTTCAGATCTCACCTCAAAAATTAAGTCTTCAGGGAAGTTTTCTTTGACCTCCTTAAGAAAGTCTATTTCCCTTTTTATGCTCTCAACATACCATTTTACTTATTTAATGAATGTCTACAATATTTCATTGAAACAATGACACTGCTGATGGTAAGATGGACCTTATTTTATGTGTTACCACTTGGAAAGACAATATGATGCCAATTAAACTATGACACAATATTTCATAGGAAAAAGCTTTGACTTTACTCTTAATTAAAAGAGCTCTTTAAGAGATAGTTAGACCTATTTTTACCATACAGGAAGCCTATTTTGGTAATCAAGCCTACTTCATTGTGACAACAGAGAAGCAACTTCTACTTATTACCGTCTACCATTCTACCAATGGAGTAGCTGGGTGCAGGAACGATTTTACAGTAAGGAGATCAGTTTTCCTCTGGCATGCCCTTAAGTAACCTAGAGATGAAAGTAGGCTTAATTTTTCTAGGTGTCCCAGGTAAAAGCATCCCTCTTGAGTTAGAGAAGACAGGTGGAGAGATAGCCAGCATTGTCCAGCCTGTTCGGTTCTGCTGTTTCTGAAAACCACTTATTTCACAGATTCTACTTTTCCCCCAAATCTAATTGTATAAGTGAATAATTATATTATCACCTAGACAAAAGAAACTTTGACTAACAAAATTTAGTCTCAATGGCAAAATAGTCCAAAAAGATGAGTTGTAAGAGAAAAAGATGGAAGATAAATAGGAATAAAATTTATATTTACTCTAATGTTGATAATTTATAGAAAAATTAAATCAAACATTACTACATAAATGAAAAAGCCTCCAGTTACAAAGTATTTCTTGTAAAGACAAAAATGAAGCCCAACTGCATCTTTTATGATATAGCTGTAAATTTATGTCAGTGATCTCTGTTTTATTCAAGGTACTGAATGACATGCTTTAATTGCACACAAAAGTACTAGAATGATCTTTTGTTTACTTACCTCTATTATAAAATGTCTTGGCAGACTTAGCCATTAACATTTTGTGGTTTCTCAAGGAAAGGATAATTTACCCGCTTAAAGATATTAGACTCTTGTGTATTGTTTTTCTCCATTTGGTATCCATGATTCCCTCGCTGAACACTTGAGTGCTTGCAATCAGGGCACAATGACACTCACTAATAACAACTGAACCACTGTACCATAATACTGTGTGGCTCCCAGATTCACCAGCACGGAGCCCCAGCTATGAGGAACTGCATCCCAGAGCAGAGGCTGACTCCTCTCCACAGCTACATCTGTTCCCCTTCTCCCCCTGGAGCATCTGCTATGAAGCGTAACCACTGCTGAGCACATGTAGACCCAAACTTGAGCCTCTTCCCCCTGAAATTCTCAGATCCTAAAATTCTATTGCTTAAATTTAAACATTCAGACTCCAACAGCCATTGGAGCAATACTGGGGTACAGAAGAAATTGTGTTCTTGCTTTCATCAAGGATATTTTTCCACTGAAAGAAATAGGTAAAAGAAGTTAGTATCACTTTCCTGACACACACAAAAATGTATTTTGATTTTTCTGATAGATGATGAAGAAATTGTATTTTTTAAAATAAAAAAGATTGTATGAGTGCAAAGAATGTCTGCATTAGAGGAGTTTTGATACTTCATTAATTATTTTATTTTATACTATCTTACTTTCATCCTCATGGTCAAGCATGTAATGTTTTATTTTTATTTTTATGAATTTAAAATATTTAGCTATTAACGATTAAGAGATCTTGATGGTTCTCTTGAAATAATAAAGATAATCTGATAAATAACAAATCAGAATTTTTAAACCATATTAAGTCATGAGGATAGGATGAAGTTTTCTCTTAGAAACATTAGATTTCTATTGCCTATTCTGACTCCTTTGGGGATGATCATATTAGAGCCTGGGTCAGCATTAATGGAATTGTATCATGGCTGAACTCTCTAGCCATTATAATCTTACTTAATTCTTTTAAAATTGCAACAGTAAAATATAGGAGTCGGGGTGGGGGTGGGGGGTTGGTGTTGGAAGTATCCATCTTTTTGTCTT
The DNA here is from genome assembly GCF_902729225.1 of Pteropus medius. Lineage (NCBI taxonomy): Eukaryota > Metazoa > Chordata > Mammalia > Chiroptera > Pteropodidae > Pteropus > Pteropus medius. The sequence continues at coordinate 804,053 of NW_024353908.1, forward strand.
TAAAAAAGAAAAAAATCCATCTTTCTATCTTTGTTCTCTCCAGTCAATACTTCTAATGTTTTTCCAGTTGTTTGCTCAAAGTAGTCCAGACCCTATAAAGATAGACAGATATCTACATTGTGGTAAGGATACTTACTAATTTACCTCTGTTCTTCTGCTCACCTCCTTTTTCACTTAGCAGACAGGTGAACTAAGGGCTGAGCTCTATTTCATACAATGGAAAGCTGAATGGGTGCTGAGCTATTGTTGGCAGGGTTTTGTTTAGTAAAAGCTATCAGCCCAGGGTCCAAACAGAAGAAAAATACTGCAAGGTCTTCCTATTCTTTCTTTTTAAGCCCCTTCGATTTTCTTTTACTCCAGACTATTTGTGATACCTGTCGTATGAGCTGACCTACTAGAAACAACCCCTTCAGCCAGAAAAACCAGGTTCCTGGCTCTCTGTCTTCTGGGACACATACCAAATATCACTAAGATTTTTTTTTAGGCATACCAACCTGCTTTATGTATTTGTTTTCCTCCCTCCCCTTTGATAGTACAAATTAGATATGAAGCTCAGCGTTTATATTAACTTCATCATTACCTCTCAGAGGAATTGGAGGATCAGTTAACTAACATATAAAGGGACCAGGAACATCTTTGGGGACAAAATATAATATTAATTACTGGCATGTACTTCCCATTCACCTGGCAAGTCCTGCACCATACCCTGGAGGAGCTATCACCATTCTGCAAGCAGGAATTCGGCTTAAATTACCAACTAGTCAGAAAACACTTTCAGCAGCAGAGGGGCTCGCTGTGTGTGCAGTCTCCTGGATGTGGCTGGCTGGCACGACTAGCCATCTGTGGATCACCTGTGGGCATCAGCCAGGAAAGGCCACATATCACCAGTGAGGAGGACCCAAGTTCCCACAACCCTTCCACAGATGAGTACAGCTCTGATCTGAGACACAGGGTTTTAGGCGTGTGAAGTGAGGTGGCATCAATAAATATATTGATCCCTCAGAGATAACCTAGCTCTCTCTAAGCAATTCAAGCCAACAAACCATTTTATATCTTATTTTACAAGGCACTGGTGAGAACACAGAAAAAGAAATGCTGGCAAAACAGAGAAGTAACTATGCAAAGCTAGAGAGCAATGACCATTTTTCACTGAAATAGGGAAGCAAAGATTTAAATCACGCAAAGCTTTTTACTTCCTGTTTTTTTTTGTTTGTTTTCAATTCAAATTTTGCCAAAATATCCATGGCAGCAATGGAAGTGTTATTGGAAAGCACAAATCAGGATCTCTTATTAGCTGCTTCCAAATCCTCACAGCCTTGCAGAAAACCTCTGTTTGTGTGTTCTGAAAATGGCAAGAAATACGTATTGTATATTCAAATAATATAGCAGTAAAACCAAGATTCAAGGGTTGTTAATCTCAAACATATTATGGGATTGCAGAGCAACTAAGGTACCGAGTGTCTTCATTTTAATTACCGGTGTTGGCATAGGAATCCAATTATGTTGCTGTGTCCCCAACATAACCCTTTCTGTCTTTGTTTGCTGTTCGTCTATTCGGAGCATGTTTTGATCACCTTTGTTTATTTGTTTGGCATATTTTGTTTTGTTTTCTACTATGCAAGTCTCTCACTCTAATTTAAAAGATAGTTTTGGAGATCTTATTCTCATCAAAAGAGTCATTCATCTTCCTCTTGCAAGCAAGAAATGTTTTAAGAATATTTCTTTCTTTCATCATTCCCCAATGGAATTGACACAATGAAGATGACTGGCTCCCCATATGTGCAAGACCATTGTTTGAATCTGATAGTTACAAGCATGGGTTGCACAAATTAGTTTAACTTAGCTTCTGACATCACTGGAAATTTCAGCAGTAAATTTTCATTTCATATAAATTGCAAAAATAGGATCCTTAGAATTTCTGCTCCTGAACACATTTTCACACCCTAAATTCTCAAAACTGAGTGAAAAATAAAACAAAATTTTTTCTTTAAATGATCATTCTCACTGATAGGCTGAAATAGCCTCTACATAGATAATAGACAGTACTTTTTAATAAGCATCAGATTAGTCATCAAGTTCTTTCCATTCTACCCTCCATTATCCCTGGAATCCACACTTTCATCTCTCTTATTTACTGCCACTGCTTGTGTTAGCCCTCACTGTTATTCCTTAAATATTTTAATAATTTCCTCACTAGTCTCTTTGCTTTTAATCTGCAATTGTTCTCTCCCTCACTTCTATTATTTATCCCTCAAACACAGGCATAGCCATCTCATTTCCTGCTTAAAAATTTTACAAGGTTTCCTGCTGCCTGTAAACTATCATTCACTCTCCTCATCTGACACTTAAGACTTTCTCTAACATGCCACCAATCTATCCTTTCTATCTATACTATATTTTCTCATATTCAATGATTCCATCAAACTGCATTATTGACTCTACTTATGTAGGCAACATATTTTTTTTACCATTGACTTTTTTTTTTCCCATTCTCTATTATTAGCCAAGAATTTGGTCTTACTTTCAGTTTCTTATATTTAATTTCATCCTTCACAACTAAGCACAGTTATTACTGTTTTCCCACTCAAATTCAAAGAGGTCTTATTCATAATATTTTTTGTAACATAATGTTTTATACCTGTTTTATCTTCATTATGTTCATATCTATCTCCTCTAACATACTGTGAACTCCTGGATCATAAAGGTTATATTTTACACATTTTATATAACCCCAGTTGTCTTAGTACTCTGGCATTCTTATAGGTGCTCATTTACTCATTCAACAAATATAATTGAGCTGCTACTCAGGGTCAGGTGTTCTGCCAAATGCTAAAGATGTAGCAACAAACATAATACACAAAACTTCCTATGCTTCTGGTATATATATTCTATTGGAGAAAACAGTTAATAAACAAAGAGAATTAGTAAATATGTAGAGCTAGAGAGAAAAACTAAGCTGTGAAAGAGGTATAAAAATTGATGTGGGGAGATGTCATTGTACATAGGGTGACCAGGGAAGGTGGCCTTTGATAAATTATGAAAGCCAAACAAAGCGTGAGAAAAAGGGCATGGGCATCTAGAAGGAGGGAGTTGAAAGATGATGGGAGAGCAAGTGAAAAGGCTCTGTGGAAGAATTGCAGAAGGTGACAAAGAAAGAAAAATAGTAGCAAGAGATGAGGTGAAATTATAGGGAGGGTGAGGTTGAAACGTGGTGAGCAATGATACAGCACTGTGGAGTTAATTATAAAGACATGGTTTTAATCTGAGTACCATGGAAGATTCTTGTCAGGTTTGAGAAGGAAAAAGAAATTGTGTAAATTATATTTTAAAGCATTATGCAGATTTCTGAACTTAAAATAGATTGAAGTGGGCCAAAGGTTGAAGCAGGAAGAATACTTACAATATTAGGAAGACTTGAGGCTGTGTGAGTGGATGTGGTATGTTCTGGATATAACTAAATAAGATTGCCGTTAAAGCTTTTTTTCTAGACAGCAGCATGAAGATAGAAGAACAAGATAGATAAACACTCTATGGTCCTGGTAAAGAGTGAGAGACTTTGCCCCTCACAGTTGCCTGTTATAATGATGTCTTGAATGACAACACTAAGTAACCATTGTACAGTGTGATCTAATCAAAACGAGATGAAAAGGGAGAATGAGGAGGAAGAAGAGTAATAGGAGGAAGAGGAAAAGGAAAACAAAAAGATCCTCTTCATCTTTTATTGCATTGACCCAAAGTGCCCCTAACCCAATGCTGAAAATAGTTGATACTATAAAATATGTTATGGCAAGCTGTTACAGCTTCTTTGACTAATTGTAAACAAATCTTTTTGTTTTGTTTTTCTGTATTTATGCTCTCTAAAAGAAAAAGCAGATTATTATAATTCTATTCTTATTTTCAGCTATTTTGTTTAGTCTTTGGATACAGAAATTTTCTTTCTTTGGCTGCTCATCAATTCTGTCATATGTTAATCAGTAAAAATACAGGATTTACTAAGTACCTATGAGAAAATGTTCTATAAATGTAAGGCAAAGTCCTATAGATCACAATGCAGTGGGACGACAAATTATTATATGTGTTCTAAGCAGGTAATGCCTTAATATCAGGGACTAAAAAAAAAGAAAAGAAAAAAAAGCAATATATAACCAACTAGTTGTGTCTCAAGCAGAAAAAAATAATACTAGCAATTTTGAACAAGGACCATCTCTTCCATGTTGATGTATTAGAAAAAATTTTATTGAAGAATGAGTAGAGATAAGAGAGAATGAAAAAGGGGAGAATTCCAGGAGTAAATGATGTATAAATAAATTCTTGGAGGTGTGTTTGAGCCATAGACTCTCTAGATGGAATAAAATAGGTTGAGAGAGAATAAAAATAAGACTCTAAAGAAGGCTTAAGCTCTAAGAATAAGTGGCTTAAATGAAAAAATGAAGAAAGCTCAACTTTTGCCACTGGACACTGAATAGTTGCTAAAAGATTTTTAGTGAGTAGAAGAGTGAAATAACATTTTAAAATTATAAAAACTTTATTTTACAAAGATTGACCAGGAAACCATGTCCAAAATTGATTAGAGAAGAAAAAGAGTTCTGAGACCACATAGATCTTAAACGTTGACAGTTTTTGAGACATCACTAAATGCCCATCTGTATCTCCTTGTAGCTCTTCTATCTTAAATAATATCCCTGTACTTGTATTCCACTGCAACCATAAATGAACAAAATTTTGGCTGAATTAATATCTCTTTTCTATTTACATGTCACATATCAAGCATTTAATTTGGGCTAAATAGTTGCTTGGTCATTTCAAAGCCTGTGAAGAAAAGTTAGTGCAACATTTAGAATGAGACTTTTCTTGTTGTCTTATAATCTTGGCTAAAGTCACATTACTTATGATGATATTGGGCACTAATCCAAATATCACAATCCAAAGACAGGTACTACACACATTGTGATGGGTCTGGTTAAGAGAAAGACAAATTAGTCCAGCAATCATTTCCCACCTGCTACCTAAATAGATTAAGGCTACGGGTTTATTGATGAAAACAGGATTTCTTGAAGTAAAGAAATTTGTAGGAATAAAGAATGATGATAAGATTTCCTTTTCCTTCTTGCAGGTGCCCCTTAAGGCAAATTTGAAGGCTCTAAAAAATCACTGCAGAGATTAGGAGAAACTGAAGTCAAGAAGGAGAAATTAATGTCTTACTCTCTAGCTACATGTTGCCAAGCTCAGAAACTCACACAAGGCCATTGCTGCTACCAGGGTAGAGTGTTGTGAAATCGTAAGAGAATCTGACCTGTCGCACTCTAGAGTTTTGGTAGCAAGGACACTGCAGCCTGCCTCTCACACTGAAAGTTCCAAAGCTAGGAAGATGCCTGAAGTACCCTTACATTGGTAAGGTAAAGGGAAGAAAATTCATAGTAAAAGCAAGATAAAATTCTACAATTTAACAAACAAGGGGGTTTATGCTTCTTCAAGTCAAGAGGATACTGTGGAAGATAGATATGCTAAAGTCATTTTGAAAGTACTATCACCACCAACCACCAATAAAAAAGGTTATTTGCCAGAGTGAGGACATAGTGTAGTGTATAGCCAAAGGCACTAGCTGAGAGCAAAATCAAAAAGTCAGCTCAGGATTACCACATTCTTACCAGAGACTATACAATAGTGGAGGTCATCATGGGGTGGGTAGAGAGGGGTGGTTTGTAAATAATCCAATAATATATTTCATAAAAGTTCAAGGATGTCTGCCATGACAAAATTCCATCTATTGACTGGCTTGGCTAACGAGCCAGGTCTAGCCAAGAAAGAATTGATAATAATTTTTCTTAAGTAAAAAGACATTTTATTTCTTCTTCTGTAAAGCTTCTCCATTATGCTTTAGTTCTTAGAAGAACAAGAGGATGAGGAGGAAGAGAGGAAGTATAAGGTAAAGGCAAGGGTGAATTTACCTTGAAGTTAGTGAAGCTCAAACTACAGAACCCCTCATGTGCACAGGTCTCCTTTGGATAACATGAACCAAATTTTGTGGGCATTATTTGTATTTTTTTTTAATATAAAGAGATGCCTTTCTGCAAATTGTAAATGTTTTAGGCTCTGCAAAAGCTGAGCAGGAAAAAAAAAAAAGGAAAAAATAGACAATGCATGTCATTTTCTTTGTTGCTGCTTGACTAACCATGAGTTAGACTAGGTTGTGGGGTGTTTAAATGGAAGAAAAATTTAACGTTTTGATATTAAATAATCTGGACTTAGTAATACCTGAAATTAAGATACTTCTAATAGATACTTCTAATACCTTAAGATTATTAGAAATCTATGGGATATGCTTGAATTGCCATTGAGAGGTAAAGAGGTAAAGATTAGGGAGAGGGTTGAAAGGCTGTGACGTGGAAGCAATGATAAACTCCTTCCTATTGTACTCTAGCAAGTTTAACCCATTAAATATTACTGTTTTACTAGGAAAGAAAAGTACTGATATGCCAATTTTATGGTGAAACTTAAACATTAGTTGGAAGAAAGCTAACTTAACTCTTTCCATTTCCATATTTCATATTTGGATTGAATTTTTTTCTTAGAATCAAGATTTTAGAGTGATGCATGGGAAGGTTTAGATGTCGTACATACACACATGTAGACATACACTAATATGGTACGTGCACACATAAATACTTCTGAATATCTGTCACATGAATCAATAGTAAATTTATTTAAAAATTACTCTAAAATTACCAGCCTTGTGCTGGTCTTATGCCCAAGCAATTCATTAAAAAAGTGAGAATTTTGTATTTTGTCTCATATTTAAAGTATTGTAAATAAAAAAATCTGAACCTAAATAAATGACATTTTGTTGCCTCAAAAAAAAAAATGCTTCCTTTGCCAAAGAAACTTTCCTACTTCTATGTACAATAGACATTGTCAGTGTGTTTATCATCTGACAATAAATAGCTTAACTTAGTTTATGGTAAATGGAAAGAAGAAAAGTTCTCAAAGGAAGAAAAATAGAGCAGCAGGTTGTGATACTGGTGTTAGTAAAATCTAATATATAAAGTACAAAAAAATCTGAGCTGAAATTAAATCAGATAGTTATAGAATAATATTGTTGTCATATTCTTATCAGAATATCTATAAACTATAATTTGCCCTCTACTAGTTATAATCAGCTCATCTTTTATGTGTGATATGTTATATTTTCTTCTTAGAGTATTGTACCTTCAAGTCATATTTGTTATATTTCTGGTTCCATCACAAACCCTTTGAAATAGAGTGCTATTGAATTGAGTTTCCATTTGGATTTTTTCCAGAGCTATTGCTTTAAGAGGAGCACATGAAATAACATAATTGGCATGGGTTGGTTTAACTCTATGGCTAACTCTGTGGTTTTGTGTTGATGGTAAGTGTGAGGAATAGTTGAAATTGTTATGTACAATGTGTTTTTTTCTATGAAGGCAGATTACATAATATATATAATCTAGCATTTATCTTTAGTTATATGCTGGAGCTTCACACATTTCAGCAAACATCTCTTTTATAGCTTATGATAGATAATTGATAACAATAGAGAATTCAAAATAAAGAAGCAGAAATGATAGCATTCTCATTCACTAGCTAGGACACAATAGCCAGGCTTAGGTTTTTTTTTCTCTTTTATGGTGATTGTTTTCCTGCAAAGGCAGTAATGTGATTCGGGGATTTGATATTCTCTTTATATTTCTATGACAGCAAATAAGGATAAGCATCTTGGAATTAATATAATTTTAAAAAAGACAGAGGACATTAGGTAGTATTTGGGTATTTTTGAGAAGAAATGTGTCAGAATACTGTTGCAGAGCTCCTTGTTCTAATTTAACTAATTAAAGCAATATTCTGAAATTATGCTTATAAAGAAATATCAGTATTAGGTTATATATATACACACATACACACATACATATATATACACATATACATGTATATATATGCTAGAGTACATATCCACACACATATATATGTGTGTGTGTGTGTGTGTGTGTGTGTGTGTGTGTATATACGTGTGTGTATGTATATATTATACATATATATGTATATGCATATATGTGTATACATATATGTATGTGTGTGTGCGTGTGTGTGTGTATACACAACAATGAAGTTTGATGTTCAAAAAAATTTACAGAACATGTTTATTCTTATAACCTAGATGTTAGCCTAGGTGCCCTACACATCTGGATTTAAATGCAATTTCCTTTCTCACACCACAAGCTATTGAATTCCAAGCTCCTAAGTATTTTATAACCACATTTAATTCTCTATTTCTTGATTATATTACATGAAATGTATTATTTTACTTCTAACAATAAAGGAAAAACAACAGATGGATATCATGATGAGTAGTGACATATGTGAAGGTAATGCTTTCAATTTCAACTTTAGTAAGAGATAAATATTTCAAGGATTTACCTTTTTAGAACCTGTGAACTCTTATAAATATCTACTAAATGTTGCTGTGAAATCCTAAAAATTTATTAATGTTAAAAGATAAACAAAAAATCTAAAAGTTAAATACAAATAATTAAGTTTCAGATTATTTGAGAGAAAAAAGAGAATGCAGTATTTTATTCAGCTAAACCTTCACATTCTAGTGAATAAGCTGATATTCAAGTAGTAAATATCAACAGAGCCCTAGGCTTTAATTCTGACCTTAAATCCTCTAAGATTCTGCCAAATACTATTTCTCCATATGACCCTCCTTCAACTGGATTCCATGATGTGGGGTCAATTTGCACTGCACCAATATTCTCATTTATATTGTCTGTACTCTTTTCCTTTCAAAATACTAACACTAAGAATGCCAATCATTGTAAGTACTTAGTAAAACCTCATTATAAAAAAGGGCAAAAGACTTGAACAGACTCTTCAGAAAGGAATATATACAAATTTCCAATAAGTGCCTTAAAAAGTGCTCAACATCATTAGTTGTCAGGGAAATTTAAAACCATGATAAAATACCCACTAGAAAAGCTAAAATTGAAAAGTGTCAGCCAGAAGAGGAAGAAATTAAATCTCTTGTACATTGCTTTTTGGAAATAGAAAAATTTCAACCACTTTGGAAATGGTCAGGTATTTTCTCAGAAAATTAAACATATATTTATTCTACCACCTTAAAGTACCATTTGGAATTCTGAGGCCAGATAATTAAACCAACCTCAAAAACTCTTTTCAACTTCTATCATTCCAGATCACCATTCAAAATGTAAATTCCTCTAATAATTTATAATTTTACATAGCCTCATTATTATTTATTTTTTTTTAGCAATTTGATTATGGTTGCTGAATCTTTTGTGTGTGTGTGTGTGTGAGTAAATCTTGACATATATTTCAAACTAAACTTGAAAATTAATTTGATATGGATAATAAACCTAATATAAAAGCCCCAACTATAAACCTTTTAAAAAAAAAGGAAGAATATTTTCATGACTTTGGGGTAGCATAGCACAAAACTCATTAATCATAAAAATTTTAAAAGTCAATAAAGCTATATTCACTAAAATTAAGATTTCTGTCCATCGAGATTCACCATTCAGAAAGTTAAAAGTCATCACAGAATGTCAGGATATAGTTGCACTGCATTTATCTGACAAAAGACACATATCCAAGATATGCGTGTGTGTATGTGTACACACACATACATCTTCTATACATCAATATTACAAAGACAAATAGGAATATAGACAAAATATTTAAATAGGCATTTTACAAAAGAAAATATAATTTCCAATAAACAATGGAAAATTTCTTTAACTTCATCAGGAACATGCACATTTATATGACAATGTGATGAATTTACACGAGTAATCATAATGGCAAATTAAAAAGGCTGACAATTCCAAGAGCTGGTAACTAATACTTTCATACACTACTGTGCTGGGAGTGTAAATTAATACAACCATTCTGGAAAACTATTTTTGCTGGATCTATTATGACTAAAAGTATGAAGCTATATGAGCTGAGATCTTCAGAGCAGCAATATTTGTAAGAATCAATAACTAGAAAAGACCCAAAAGTCTATCAGCAGTGTGTTATGTATATAATACCATGAAACACTATACAATTATGAGAACGAACTACTATTATGTGTAATAATATGTATATATCTTATAAAGATTCTGTTGAGCCAAAGAATCCAAATACAAAAAAAAAAAATTATGAACCTACTCTTAATAAAGTCAAAAATAAAAACAAATTAATGGTGACAGAAGTCAAAATAGTCTTATAAAATTTGAATAAAGATAATGACTGGGAAGAGGTAGGAAGAAGCTTCCAAGTTATAGATTCCTATTTATTTATTTATTTGGAAGGAAATCACAGAGGATGTGCTCACTTGGTAATATTTTATCAAGCCGACAGTTGTGTATTGGTCTTTTTCTGTATACATATAGTAAAAAGGTGTTTTTAAAACATGCTTTTCAGTGCTGCAATCACAGATGTTCCAAAGTATAACAAATAATACTTATATACTTTTCTTAAACAAAAGTTCTTGGACCTCCGTTCAATCTCTTCTTACCTTTACTTTAAATACAATTCATAGCACATTGCCTTTGTTGGTTTCAAAATAATAGTAGATGAACAATAGAGCGGGAGTATTGTTTATTCAAGGAATGCTCACTGTCGACAGAAAGATAAGGCAGTGAACCTAAAGAAAGAATAAATCAAACATATAACTCAAAATGTACAGATATCTGGAGACATAAAGATCTTAGATTCATTAGCTCCTAAAATAATTTACCATGTCACAAAAGAATAAAATAACAAATATTCAGCATAACAGTTTTTCAATCAATAATAAAAGTTTACATTGTTCATTCAATAAACTAATTTAACTACACTTTATATTAAGCATTATATTAGGTATCTGACAGGGAAAGTTACAGTGAGTACAGTAGATATGTTTTCTGCTCTCATGGAGCTTACATTTTAGTCAGGGAAACAATGGAAACAGATAAATACATAAGATCATTTCAGATAGTGCTAGATGCTATGAAAGAAGACAAAATCTGATACATGAATGAGAGGTTTGTGCAACAGCCAAGCCCTGAAGTAGAAACAAGCTAAATGTGTTCAAGAGCAGAGAGAACACAAGAGTGAATGAAATATAGTTATTATGGATGAAGGGTTAGGGAACAGAAGAAGAGGAGAGAAGTGAAGTCAAAGGAGAAAGCAGGATCCAGATCAAGTAAGATTTAAAGGCATGAAAAGAGTTTGTATTTATTTCAAATGTGAATTTAAATTGTTGGAGAATTTTTAGCATGAATGATATAAAATAATCTGATTTACATTTTTTAAAATTATTTTATGATGACTGCAGAATGGACTGAGAATGGACTGTAATGTGTGTGTATAGGGGAAAATGTGGTACCAGTTAGGTGTCTATTGAACTATTTTAATTTGTGACATAAAAAATAGAAAATATTATTCTTAAATATAACCAATAAATACTATAAGTTATATGGGTAATTGTATATACTTTTAGCTATGCTGATAACTCACATTTCTGGTATAGTATATTTCCCACGTTTCCTAAATAATATTTTTTAATATACTTTGTAAGCGTGTTTTTAAAACAAATGAGCCCAATACAGGTAAAGGCATATTTATTTCTATAATTGTGACTTTTAAAGAAAGGTAATGGAAGAGTGGCAATAAGAGACAGAAGTTTGAAATATTAACTATGAAACACACTCAGAGCAACTCTGTAATTTTAACTAAGAATTGAGCATTTACTAAATTTACTTTAACTTTTTAAAAATTAAGTTTATTGGGGTAACTGGTTAATACAATTATATAATTTTCAGGTGTACATCATGATTTTTTTTTTAACACCTACAGCACCTGGTATTCCTAGGTGGTCTCCCATTCATTACTAACCAGGTCCGACCCTGGTACTTTATAATTTGACATCTATGTATTCTATTGTGTGTTTACACCCAAAGTCCAGTTTCCTTCAGCTACCATGTATTTGACCCCTTTTACCCCATCTACATCCATCTTACGCACCACCCCCCGCCACGGCCTACCCTCTATAGACCATGTCCATGAATCTCTGTTTGTTTGTCCTGTTCATTTGTTGCTTTTAGGTTTATATCCCACATATAAGTGATATCAAGTGATTTTCAACTTTTTCTGCCTGGCTTATTTTGCTTAGCATGATTATCTCAAGGTCCATCCATGTTGTTGCAAATGGCAGTATTTCATCTCTTCTTATGGCTGGGTAATATTCCATTGAATATATATGTACCACAGCTTCTTTATCCAATCATCTATCGTACGACACTTCAGTTCCTCCCATGTCCAGGCCACAGTGAATAATGCTGCTATGAACATCGTTGTGCAAATATCTTTTTCGGATATGGGTTTTCAAGTCTTTGGGGTAAATACACAGTAGAGGGATTGCTGGATCATATGGTAGATCAATTCTTAGTTTTTTGAGGAAACTCCATACTGTTTTCCATAGTGGCTGTACCAATTTGCAGTCCCACCAGCAGTGTTATGAGGCTTAGTTTTTCTCCATATCCTCTCCAGCATTTGTTATTACTTGTCCTGTTGATTATAGCTATTCTAACCAGTGTGAGATGATATCTCATTGTGGTTTTGATTTGCATTTTCCTAATAGCTAGCGATGTTGAGCATCTTTTCATATAATTGTTGGCCATTTGTTTGTCCTCTAGAAAGAAATGTCTGTTCAGGTCTGCCCACTTTTTGATTAGATCATTTGTTTTCATTTGTTGTGATTGAGTTGTATGATTTCTTTGTATATTTTGAATACTAGATTTTTATCGGAGATGTTGCTTGCAAATATATTTTCCCATTCAGATAGTTGTCTCTTTACCTTGATGAATTCTTTTGCTGAGCAAAAGCTATTTAGTCTGATGTCGTCCCATTCCTTTATTTTTGCTTTTACTTCTCTTGCCTTTGAGGTCAAATTCATAAAATCCTGTTTAAGTCCAAGGTTCTTGAGTTTAGTTCCTATGTTTTCTTCTATGCATTTTACTGTTTCAGGTCTTATATTCAGGTCCTAATCCATTTTGAGTTAATGCTGGTGTGTGGTGATAGACAAGTCTACTTTCATTCTTTTGCAGGTGGCTTTCCAGTTTTCCCAGCACTATTTATTGAAGAGGCTTTCCTTTCTCCACTGTATGTTTTTGGCTTTTTTTTGTCAAAAAGTATTTGCCCATATAAATATGGGTTTACTCCTGGACTCTTCATTCCATTCCACTAGCCCATGTGTCTGTTTTGCTGCCAATAATACCATGCCATTTTGATTACTGTCACTTTGTAGTATAATTTGAAGTCAAGCAGAGTGATGCCTCCAGCTTCATTCTTTTTTCTCAGGATGGTTTTGGCAATTCGGGGTCTTTTGTGCTTACATTCAAATCTGATGATTTTTTGTTCTATTTCATTAAAAAATATCTATGGGATTATGATAGGTATTGCATTAAATCTGTATAATGCTTTAGGTAATATGGTCATTTTAACTATGTGGATTCTTCCAATCCAAGAACACGGAATATCTTTTGATTTCTTTGTATCTTCTTCGATTTCTTTTTATAGGATCTTATAGTTTTCATTATATAGGTCCTTCACTCGTTTCATTAGAATTATTTCTAGGTATTTTATTCTTTTTAATGCAATTGAAAAAGTAATTATTTTTTCTACTTCTATTTCTGACACTTCATTATTAGAGTATAGGAATGCTATGGATTTTTGAACACTGATTTTGTATCCAGAAATTTTACTGTATTTGCTTATTGTTTCTAGTAGTGTTCTTGTGGAGTCATTAGGATTTTCTATATAATCATGTCAACTGCAAATAGTAACAGTTTGACTTCTTCATTTCCTATTTGGCTGCCTTTTATATCTTTCTCTTTTCTGATGGCACTCACTAGGACCTCCAATGTTATATTGAATAACAGTGGTGATAGTGAACAGCCTTGCCTTGTTCCTGATCTTATGGGAAGGTTTTTAGTTTTTCACTATTAAGTATAAAGTTGGCTAAGGGTTTGTCACATATGGCCTTCATTATGTTAAGGTACTATCCTTCTATACAAATTTTGTTAAAAGTTTTGATAATAAATGGATATTGTGTCTTGCCATAAGCTTTTTCAGCATCTATTGTTATAATTATATGATTCTTATGTTTTAATTTCTTTATGTGGTGTGTCATATTAATCAATTTGCATATGTTGAATCATCCCTGCACCTCTGGGACGAAGCTCACTTGATTGTGGTGTATAATCTTTTTAATATGTTGCTGTATTCGGTTCAATAGTATCTTAATTAGGATTTTTGCATCTGTGCTCATGAGAGATATCAGTCTGTAGATTTCTGTTTTTGTGTTATCTTTACCAGGTTTTAGTATCAGTAATATTGGCCTCATAAAATGAGTTGGGAAGTATTGCCTCTTCTTCAATTTTTTGGAAGAGTTTGAGGAGAATAGATATTAAATCTTCTTTGAATGATTAGTAGAATTCAGGGGTAAGGCCATCTCATCCTGGACTTTTACTTTTTGATAGTTTTTTGATGATTGTTTCAATTTCCATACTGCTGATCAGTCTATTTAGATTTTCCAGTTCTTCTTGATTCAGTCTAGGAATATTGTATTTTTCTAAGTAGTCTTCCATTTCTTCTAGGTTATTAAGTGTGGTGTTATATACTTTTGATGGTATTCTTGTATGATCTTTTGTATTTCTGTGGTGTCTGTCATAATTCTCCCTCTTTCATCCTTGATTGTGTTTATTTGTGTTCTTTCTACTTTTTCTTTTTTTTTTTTTTTTTTTTTGTGAGTCTAGCCAGGGGTTTGTCTATTTTGTTAACCTCAAAAAAACAGCTCTTTGTTGCATTTATTTTTTCTATCATTTTTGTTTTCAATTTTATTTATTTCTGCTCTAATTTTGATTATTTTTTTCCTTCTGCTGACTTTAGGCTTCATTACTTCTTTCTTTTCTAGCTTTTAAGATGAAGTGTTAGGTTGTTTATCTGGGCTCATTCTTATTGTTGGAGATAGGCCTATAATGATGTGAACTTTCCCCTTATGACTGCTTTGCCATGTCCCAAAAGTTTTGATATGTTATATTATTGTTACCATTCGTTTCTATGTATCACTTGAGCTCTCTTTTTATTTCTTCTATGACCCAGTTATTCTTCAGTAGCATGTTATTTAATCTCCATGTATTTGCGGTTCTTCCTGATTTCTTTCTGCAGTTGATGTCTAGTTTCAAAGCATTATGATCAGAGAATAATGTTGGTATGATTTCAACCCTCTTATATTTGATGAGACTATTTCTGTGTCCCAGTATGTGGTTGATTCTTGAGAATGTTCCATGTGCACTAGAGAAGAATGTATAAACTGCTGTTTTGGAATGGAAGGCTCTGTAAATGTCAATTATGACCGGTTTGTCTAATGTGTCATTTAAGGATGTTATTTCCTTATTGATTTTCTGCTTGGATAACCTGTCCATATCCGACAGTGGGTTATTAAGGTCCCCTACTATGACAGTGTTTTGGTCTGTTTCTCCCTTTAGTTCTTTTAGTAATTCATTTACATATTTCGGGGCTGTCTGATTGGGAACATAGATATTAATGTCATGTCTTCTTGGTGCATGATTCCCTTCGTTATTATGAAGTGTCCCTCAGTATCTTCTTTACTTTTTTTTATTTTTTAGTCTATTTCATCTGATATTAGTACTGCTAATCCAGCTTTTCTCTGAATGCCATTTGCTTTTAATATCATTTTCCACCCTTTCACTTTGAGTCTATATTTGTGTTTGGAGCTGAGATGTGTCTCCTGGAGGCAGCATATGGTTGGGCTTTGTTTTTTGATTCATTCTGCAGCTCTGTGCCTTTTGTTTGGTGAGTTAAGTCCATTTACATTTACAGTGATTATTGAAATATAAAGTCTTCTTATAGCCATTTTATCTTTTGGTTTTTGGTAGCTTGGTGTTCCATTTCTTCCTTGTTCTTGTGTTTCTGGTTTGTTTTTGGTTTTTTTTTGCTTGGCTTTTGTGAGTTATCCTTCTGGTTCTTCTTGTTTTATGTTATATACTTCAGTTTTGAATCTTCGATGTGTGGTTACCATTACAAACATGTAAAGGATAGTTATATATATACAGTTGTCCATTTTCTTCTACATGTGCCTTATCTCCATTCCCCTTTGAGAATTTGGATATTTGAATCCTCCCCTTTTCAGTCATCATTATCTCAATTTTCCCTTTGTATGCTGAAAATTCATTACTATCTTACTATAGCAATTTTCTTTTTATTTAGGCCTGTAATGCTCTGTTCTTAGTAAGGGTTGCACTCCTGTGCTTCTATTTGACTGGTTGTCACTTTGCTCCTAATTATGTTTTTTGTTTTTTTTTTTGTTTTTTGGGTTTTTTTGGTCATTTTGTTTCAGGTGAGCTTACCCCTTTCAGTATATACTGTAGTGAAGGCCTCGTAGTGGAGAATTCCCTCAATTTTTGTATGTCTAGAAAGTCTTAATTTTTCCTTCTTATCCAAAGAAGAGCTTAGCTAGATACATTATTCTAGGCCAGTAGTTCTTTTCACTTAATAGTTTAAATATTTGATTCCATTTCTTTCTGGCTTGCAAGATTTGCACTGAAAAGTCCGAGGATAATCTAATGGGTTTTCCTTTATAAGATACCGTTTTCTTCTCCCTGGCTGCCCTGCGAATTTTGTCTTTGCCATTGGTTTTTGATATTTTAATCTGTGTCTTAGTGAAGGCCTTTTTGGGTTGACATAATTGGGTGTTCTGTTGACCTCTTGAACTCCAAGCTCCAGCTCATTCCTTAGATATGGGAAATTCTCAACTATTTGTGTGAAAATGCTTTCTAGTTCCTGCTCATTTTTCTCGCCTTCAATAATGCCCATTATTCTTATGTTTCCTCTCCTGATGGTATCAGCTATTTCTTGTATTTCTCTGTATTTTTCATTCTTCGGTTTCTCTCTTCTTCTTTCTGATTTATTTCTTAGATGTCACTGATTCTTTCCTGCATTTGGTTGACTCTATTTCCCAAGTTTTCTATTTATATTTCAACTCTTGCAATGCATTTTTATCTCCAGAAGATCTATTCTGTTCTTTTTGAGGGTTTCAATTCCTTGCTCTGCTCATTTAGTTGTTTTTTCAATTCCTGAAATTGTTGATTTGAGTTGTTTTGGATCTCACTGGGATTTTTTAAGTAGTACCATCCTGAACTATCTGTCATTTAAGTGGCATATTTCTATGTCTGCTAACTTTTTTCTGGAGATTTTTCTCTTTATTTCTGAGATGCCTCGTCACCTTGGTTGTTCATGGTGTTTGATGGACTATTTCTCCACCTGGACATTAATGGAAATGTATCTGCTTTTTTTCCAGAAAGGAGATTTATTATATAAAGGTCTCTCTTTAGCCTGCTGCAAAGAAGGCACTTTTCTTTTTGTTTCTAGTAGGTGGCATCTAAGCCTCTTGGATTCCTGCATTATATAAAGTCTTAATAATGCCTTTTTGTTTTCTGAAGATATTTAATTACACTCGCTACCCTCAGTCTCTGTTTCTGTGAGTGTTAACCGTTTCAATAGCGTTTGCTCATATTCCCCTGGGCTCTGCGGTGACTTGTCTCAGGGGATATGGAGAAAGGGACCCTCTGTGTTGGGAGATGGTGACTGCAGCTCAGCCTCAGTTTTGCAACTGGGGCTGGTAAAAATCAACTGTTGTTTCTATGCTGTCTACTTCTCTGCTTTCGGCCCTGATGACTAGACCCTGCCACCTGATGTGTAGAACTCACAACTATTCCAAGCAGGGCTGTTCAGGGAACTCGCCATACTTTCTCCCTTCTCCCTCCTCCTACAGGGAGCTCCAGCGACTGCAAGAGGCATCTTCTTTATTTCTCCCAGTCTATCACCAAACGCCAGGGGTTCTGACCTGTGGTAGCTCTTATGCGTGGATCCCAGGCTCAGACATGCTGGTATGCAATTTGGGTGTTTTTTGTTAAGTTTTAGATGTTCAGCTTATTGTTGTTTCAAGTGGAGAGATCTGGGGATGTCTCTCTCTCCACCATGTTTCTCAGATATATTTAATTTTACAAGATTCACAACTCTACAGCAAAGTCATTGACTTTCTATGTGTCAGGAATCATCTTTCTAATCATAGAGCTGATGTTAAATGTGAGATTTGAAGGATTAAGGGGTCAGAATAGTTTTATCTATGATTCATCATTGTGAATTTAAATGATACTTGCAGACATAACTAAAGAGCACAATTAAATGTATTATCCTTTGTCATTTAGAAGAATTGTAGCCATACTAAGATTTAATAGACATTACTTTTAAAGGTTGATATAGTATTAATTTTTAAAAATATTCAGGGACTTCCAGTTCTGGGAAGATGGAGTAGACATACCTATTCCACCCATGAAATACAACTAATAATGCTGGGATTATATATAAAACAATCATAAGAAGAATTAGAAAGATTAGAGAAAAAGATTGACCAACCAGAGTTTGGAAATGTAAGGAAAGATAGTATTGTGAGTTCCTTGGGTTTTCTTTTTGCTTCATATTTCCTAACTGAAGCCAACAACTTAGAAATACCAGGGGTAGCAAACAAATCAACAAATAGTCATTAACAAATGTCTGCCCTCTCTAGCTAAAGGACCAGAAAGTAGCAGCCTAGCAAGAAAGAACTTTCAGACAATAATTAATATGTAATTGCTAAAAATTTATCCAGCCATTTTAACTAATAAAGGGCAGACATACAAAAACTTGTGTGTGTGTGTATTTATAGATTTGTATATCCAGAGCCTTCATAATCTACAATAATAAAATTTCCATATAACTATAGATAACCAAATAATATTTAACCTTCTATTTTGAATTTTGAGTTTGCATGACAGCCATAGCATTCAGGAAATCAACCAATCAAGACCTTTCATTGTTTTAGATATTTTTGTTACCACTGTTCCCAATTCAAATTAAATTCTGGTATGAATTTATTTGATTGTGGATCAGGTCTCATTTTCTTCTGGCAAGAAATTTAAAATCAAAATAACAGTTGCCTAATCTAATCTTCTCAATATTTTTCAAATGTAGGTAGAATAAGTAATCAAATCATAAATGTAGATTACAGCTATTTACAGGAAAAGTTAAATATTGTAGGTGCTTAAAATAAATGTAAAATAAATATTTTCAAAATAAGTACTTTAATTTTATAGTTTTAAAAGGTCCTAAACTGACTTTTTACAAAGATCTCTATTTAAAATTGCCATGTCTTAATGTGACAATGATAAAAAAAACTTTCCTTGGTGATATTCTGCTTACCTTCAGATAAGCAGGATATGTAGGACAATATGTAGGACAATGATAAAAAACTTTCCTTGGTGATATCCTACTTATCTGAAGGTGGGCTTTCTGAATTATCATTGAATTTTATTCTGAGAGTAAGCTGTTTATCATATTACCAATCTTTAATTTTATGCAATCATTTTAGAGTTTTAGTTAATTTACTAAATTATGTTCTGGAATAGTTACCAGTTCTTTGCAAGCAATTTTTCAATTTGGCTTGTTCTGTATTATTATCATGTATGAAGGAGGAAATTAAAGGGAAGAAATCTAGAATTCAAGGAATTATTGGATAAATAATTCTTAAAATCAGAAGTCTTTCCTAAACTTGATTTTCTTTGCTGATCTTACAGAAGTGTTTTTTGTTTGGTTTGGTTTGTTTTGTTTTGTTTACATCTTCAATTTGTCTTGAATTTATTTTGTTAAAGAGAGAGAAAAAATGAGGAACAAATAAAAAATCTTACCCAGAATAATAAAATTATAAATCTGTAATTTAAGTTAAAGAGACCTTTTTTTTTAGTCTCTTTCTTCACTAAGTTGGGGAAAATGTTATTCACTTTACACATTAGGCAGTAGAGGCTAATCAATGTTACAGTGATTTTCAAGAACACTGCATAGCACATATTAAGCACTAAAATATTAGTTGAATGGATATTTAAATGACTAAACATCCATTGAATGCTAAAGTGGGGAATATAATGTAGCTCTCTTTCTATTAATACTATACATCACCAACTGCAGTGTTGATTACATGAAATATAAAAGAATTTACATTTCTTATTAAAATTCTATTTTTATTCTCTTCCCTAGACCATTGGCTACCCTAGTTAGTCAATTAAGAATATGATACTTAATCCAGATCTTTCCTTCAAATGTCGTATTTGCATTCTTCTAGAAATTATATGAGATGTTTTATGTATCTACACCTTGCTATATCCATTTACATAAGCTTCTAAGTTTAAAATCATATTAGTCTTATAAAACTTTATTTTTGTTGGTTAACATATACATTTTACACTTTGGAACAGGTGTAAACTCTGACATCTGGAACATCCATCAGAAAAGAATGTCCTTGAGGCACTTACACAAGAGGATATCAATGCACATTCACACAATGATATTTCAGACAGATAAGCACCCTTATATAAGGGAACCAAATAAGAAAAACAGAAAGCACGAGCAAAGAGCACATGACATAAAATGAAATGCATATGTAGAGACTGACCATAATTTGCAGGGGTTAAAGTCCTATTCATGGTGAAACTGAAGTCCATTTTAAAATGGAAGATTTAACGTTTAACAGCTAAGCACATACAAAGGAATTCATAACATGAAAACCTACATAAATTGGAATGACCTTTCTCAGAGATATCTTTTACAGATTTTCCTTCTGGCTTTTCTTTTTCTTTTTTTTCCCCTTGCTCTACTCTAGACCTTATTCAATAGAGATCTTTTTCTTTCTTTTCTCATAGATAACCCATATTTTAACATCTTTAGTCTTATGAATCAGCTTCCACTGTGAAAAATTTTGAGATGATATTTCTGCCTTGGTGTTTAAAGGCTTTGGGAATTCCAATATCCTCTCTATTATATCAGACTTCTTCTGTCAGGAACTTCGTTCAAATTATGATGGGAAAAAAAAAACACCAAAGCCTATCACGGTTTATATGCATCAAATTCTTCAAAATCCTTTTGTCATTTTTTCTTTATTTCATCCAATTTTTATAGAAGTGTAAGGGACCTCATTTACTAACTCTAATCCATGATCCAAAAGGAGGGCATAAGAAGGAAGTCACAAATTTAATATTAGAAAACTCTAAATGATGGATGTCATCTCATTATTATAATAAATTTGATTAATAGTCACTTAGGAATGAATTAAGTAAATATTATGAAAATATCAAATCATTATCCTTTTTTCTTCTTGGTCAAAACCTTTATTTACATGGCAACTAACTTTTTCCCACAGAGAAAAAGTGTTAAAAATGTACAAAATTTGTCATTCCAATACGTAAATTTTGATTAAAATTTTTAAGCTTTTTCCAAAAGCTTAACAGTTTTTGGAAAAGGGTACAAAAAGTTTAATGACCAGGACTTCTGCAATCTCCTCTAGTTTCCTCATTAGATATGTACTCACATAATGACAGGCTTACCTTACATGTCTGTCCAGGGTGAGGAATGAATCCTAGACAGTATTCAGGAAGCATGAAAGAAAGGCTTTACAAACTACTTATACTCCCAGTCATATCACTGTTGTATATATGTGGTTTATAACTACCTTTTTGAAAGCCATGTTACTTCTAGGCTAAAGTTATAGTTTTTTACTAGATCAAAATTATTCTGTGTATTTATTTTCCACAGAATATGTAAAAATAACAAGATGTCACCCATGTGTAATAGCTTTGAAAATATTTAAGAATTACCAACATGGGCATGTGAAAATATTTACTTGTTTCACACAAGGTTTAGGAGTGACTGAGCTTGAAAAACCTGATTGTGGCTTATCATAGTGAAATAGTTTCTCTTTGAAAAGTGTGGGTTTTTTTGTTGGTTGGTTTGTTTGTTTTTTGAGCAGATCATTATAATTAGTCGAAACAGTGCACTTGGTGCTTCAGTCTCCCAAGATCCTTGAGAATGACCAACATGGTTACTCTTAGGAAAAACACTTGTTCACATTAGAAAACTCAGTGACTCTGGTACCATGCCATACAAACTAATATTAAGAAGTAATGCTCTGTTTCCCTACAATAAAGGTCAGTTAGTCCCAAATGTAACATAAGGCACATCGGAGACAATTACAATAAAATAATTCACTTGAAGTCAATTTCACTATTATGTTTAAAATAATGAAGAAAATAGCCTGTTCTAAAAGAATATTATCACTGAGATATATTTAAATATACGTTGAAGGGATTTTAGCTTGAGAGACTAAGTTGATTTCACCCTAGGATTCAAATACATTTCATTTCTGCAAGTTTAGTGAGCCTGTTAAAATGTCCACTAGGGTCTGTTTGCATAAAGGACTAATGAACCTCCTAGGAAAGAATAAATAAATACCTTGGAAAAAGGGAGTTAATGAACACAAACTTGCTTTAAGGTTTGAGAAAAGATGGAAATTTGGGTTATACATCAGATGTTATGCACTCCTTTTCTTTCCTTAACGACTTATAGCAGACATCTGAGATTAGGGGTATAAATGAAAAAGAGCGTGATCCTTAAAATGTCTGTAAAACATAAAACATGAAAAGAACAGAGCAACCATAGCCTGGTAGCCTATGTAGCACACTATAGTTTTTTCTATAATTTAGGTAATTATCAATCTCTGTGGTCACATTAGCCAAAGCAACAAACCAGTCCAGCCTCTGTGTAAAATGAAGGGAAAGAAAATAACTATATCAGGGTTGAAACATCAGAGTATTAGGAGATGAAAGGCATGTCCTCACAAGCAGCTGGAGTAGGAGACAATAGAAATGTAGGACTCCCTGGGGTATCCAAGAAGATTATTCAAGAGGAAATTGTACCCTCTGCATATCAGTTAAATAGGCTGCTTTTGGCTGTCTCTATAGGGGATAGGTTGAAATCTGTTGGAGAAATCCTAGGGAAGCTGAAGCCACTGAAGTTTTATAAGTAGTGGCAAAAACAGAGAAATACCACTTTATTAGTCCTTTTAGGCCATTATCTTTATTCTTAGACTTTTTTTTTTTTTTGAGAAATATGGCTTATAAATACATGTTATTTGAGGGGATTTCTTCTCCTTCAGATTATTTTTATGATAATTTCATCTTGAAAAAAGCTGAAGTAAAAGTCAGCCTGAATTAGTTTTTGATAGAATGCACTATTTTGAGCAAATGACTTCGGTAATTTTATATTGTCAGTATGAGCTGGCTAAAAATAGAAGTCTTATTTCAGAATTCATTAAACTTTCTTCCAATCAATATATGATAGTTGAGTCATTAATGACTAGATCTTGTCCATACGAGAGGATCTATAACAAATGAGCAAACATGCAAGAAAAGCCAGCATCCAGTGCCTTGAGTGACAGAATCATGAAAAAGGAACAATAAAAGTACTTTCCCAGTCATAGCAAGAGGCACCTCATGCTTGTTCACATGATGCTGTCACACTGAGTGTAAATCCTTTGACTTTTCGTGTTCTACAAGCCACTAAAGTCAGGGATCTAGAGATAGTCAAAGTCAAGGTTACCGATCAGCCGACATCACATCTTTTACCATTCACTTCCATTCCATGGTAAAAGCACTTTGGGTACAGAGTTGGGGAATTGGGAATCAAGGAGGAAGTGGAGGAGAAAAGATAGATGTTTTATGCCATTTGCTTCCTTGCCTTCTTTTAGTGGCCTAAGTTGCTTTTGTTTGTTTATTTATTCTCTTTATCATATTAATATACTTGATGCTGAATACTCAAGTGATGCAGCGCATTTTGGTGCCGTAGGAAGGATCAATCTTGCTCCAAATTTGTCTAACTCTAAAGTAATTATTTAAAATATATGTGTAGTGCTCTCTCGCTCTCTCTTTCTTTCACACACACACACACCATATACATATACTTTCACATCATATTTCCTGAGTGTAAAAGTAGACATATATATATTCATTTTTATTCTGAACATTTATGTTTTTATATTTTGTTTTGCCATCCTATCCTTTGGGCAAAAGTGGTATGGATAACTTAGTCATAGAACCTGGAAGCAAATCAACAGTCCCCTTTCAAACAAGTTTTCTACTATTAAGTAAATACCATAAATTTAAACTCATGTTTATGAAATAAATGTGTTATTCATGGAATAAAATAATCCAAAATTGTTGTCTCTGGTCATGTTTTGCTTGCATGATAATGTGTCTGGTGTCTGCGATATGATGTTCCCAGTAGAAATAACTGGGAGGAAAATGAATTCACAATTTCAGACCTTCAGTTTTTGGCCTTCCTAACAAAATGTTATTTTCTCCTCATAGGATGTCAAGTATCTAATTTACATAGCATAATTTACATATTAGAAAGAAAAAAAGCAAATGACCAAACATGATCAAACATCATGATAAATGTGCTAAGATCAGAACTTGTTTATAAAGATCTTTTCACTCTTTTCTGTTTCATGATGAAGAAATGACACTCTACATTATTTACCAGCCATCTTCAAATAAATACCTTAAGCTAAATTATTGATTCAGTAAAAATGTCCCAATTCTAACAAAAATGCTTCACCAATATTGTATTGAATTTATTACTATATGAATTATTTTATTGTTTAAATAAATAACACTATGTTTTAAACAAGCCTTAAAGTGCTTTTAATATATCCAACTATTGTATTACAACTATGGTTTAATAAATGCTTAACTACTTTCTAAGTTTGATATTAATAAACTTGCTTTGCCCTTAGTACCAAAGGCTAGTTTTCTGTCGAGGTCCTTTCCTCCCTCAAAAGCAATAAAAACAAAAACGAAAACAAATAAACAAAAAATACCGACTTTTTACAACAGAAAAGGAAGCATTTACAAACAACTGAATTTAGAATAAAAAGTCAAAATGATTTCAATGTGTTCAGTGGAAAGAATACTTCTCATTTTTAATGCATGTTCTTAAGCCAAGTTTTTTCAGGCTTCTTTTAAATGAATAAAGGGAAAGATAATTGAGACTGGGGAATATGTGCTAAGAAGTGCTCATGTAAAGAATACATGCCTCTGAGATTCTAGAAGTCTTTCATAGAGCTAAAATATCATGGGAAATATTAGATGGTAGAATTCAATCAGTTTCATTCCCATTGTGAAATAATTGTGATTAAATATAGTTTTATTATCTCTTAATAAAGTTTTAATTCTCCTACAGCACATAGGTTTAAAATTAATTTGGAGTAAATTCTTCACATTGGAAAAAGATAATTTTTTTGTGTGTGTGAAAAATTATTCACTTACAACAATGAACACATTTTTTCTTTACCTTCAATAGAAAGTATAGTCATCTGAAACAGGTTTATTTACTTATTTTTTATTAAATTCACGCAAGTACATTAGGTGAAAAATTGATTTTTGTTTCCCTTTTGTTAAACTGATAATCTTCCATATCTGCTACACAAGGATCAAATGTATGTCTTTCCCTATGTGTGAATAACATCTCTGGCAGCACTCAAGTATATTTGTACAATAAAACAACAAAAAATTGATTTTCATATTACTTTCATGTCATTCTTTGTATAACAACAGTTGACACAGATAGTATAATTGAGAAAAAATCAAATAAATGAGGGCAATACTGAATTATCAATTTTTAAGGGTTACAAGCTGTATTTTAGTTCATGATTTTAATTCATAATTTATTTTTAGACTTACAGGGATGCATATATATTTTTAAATAGAAACATATGTGTATATATAAACATAACTAATTGAAAACACCCAAAGCAATATACAGATAATGTATTATCGATTTGTATTCTTGAAACATATAATTTTATTAACCAATATCACCTTGATAAATTATTAAAAAATAAAATAAAATAAATTTTTAAAAATCTAAAAAATAATTGAAGCATCTTAAAATAAAAGAAAATTCTAAACATCTTCAGTCTGTAGCAATCTAGTACTACTCTAACAGTCTTATATAGGAATAAACTGAGAGAAAATGGTTTATAGCTAATGAACTATGTATATCTGCCCAGCATATGAATAGACTTCCTATTTTAGCAGGAATAACAAGGTTGGTAGGAAAGAGGATTGTGTTTCCCCTTACAGAAGACAAAGAGAGGAAGTTGTCACATGGAACTTAGAGTGAGAGGATGTATTGTCAACTAATCAGACACTCCTTCCCAGAGTTTCAAACATTGAGAGAATGAGAAAAAGTTCAGAGTCCAGCTGAGAATTTCTGACAGATATGGTGGAGTAGCACATCAGTTAATGACAGAGATGGCAGAGTCCCAAACTATGGCGTGTTCTAAATTGACCGGCGTCAGGATCTTGGCTTTCCTGTCTAAGCTTGGTTTACCAACCTTCTTTTCTATTTCATGATGCGTCCTCGAGGAAATTTCCTTTCTGGCCAAAGTAGTTCCTGTCATTTTAATCCAAGAATTCCACTCATACAATGCCTCACTTTCATATGCATTGGATTTAACCCATGGTTGTTTAGACTTGACATGGGCAAATAGAGGGCTTAATCAAATGCGTTATCCTTTTAGAATTAGTTGACTAGACCTTTCTGTGATACTCTTTCTTAGGATTCAAAGAAAAAGTAGATTTTTTTCTACATTAATATTTTTATCTGTCAGAAGTTACTGAATTTTTCTGATTACCTATAAAAATATCAGAATGTTATCTGGACTACAGATAGAGGCTTTCATGATTAGAAAAGAAATAAATATTGATCATGATTTATTTAGAGAGAACTATGAGGTGATTTATTCTGAAAGAAATATGCATGCTGTATAAAGAACATATCAAACACACCTTCCCATGAGATCACTAATTTCAAAATATGGTGTTAAGTAGCATATTCTCTTTAAAGAGACTCCTGGGAATGTTTGATATAACAAATAGAACAACTCAGTAAACATGGAAAGTACTTAATTATTATTAATATTCAAAATAAAAATAGTCAATATTTATTGGGCACCTACTATGTCCTAAGCATTATATTATACTCTTTATGTATTATCTCATTTAACACTCACAACAAGCCTATCAGAAATATATATAATTATGCTCATTTAACAAGTAAAGTTTTAAATCTTAAAAAGCTCAAACAATCTTTTAAATATCACTAAATAAAAGGTGACATGACTAAGATAATAACCACAGCATGTCTGACTCTAAACCTCATGATTATAAACATTATTATATTAATTTAGCATATTATTTGGATATTACTACTAATTACCAGATAAAAGGCAAACATGAAGCATATTAAGTGCCCAACAGGATCAAAATATTTTGTTTTTTTTTCTATCCTTTGATTATGGGGAGTCTCTCTAACAGGAAAACTATTGTTTCATTCTACATTCCTGCATTTTCTTCTAAACTATTAAAGAAATAGTTTTATTAAAGATAATTTAAAAACTTTTTAAAAATGATAAGAAAAACTTCAGTCAAGGGACCACTGCAACAAAGTTTTGCAGTAGATTAAAGGAGAGATTGGGCTCACTTCCAAATACAGCATGGACAAGTGTGGATTTGCAGTCAAGAAGCTGGTTGGGGTGTAGGGCTATGGATAGACAGTTACTAAGAGGAAACATCAGGGGTGACAATTATTGCTAAATTGACTCAATAGTGTTCTTGCTGAAGGCAAGAGAGGGTGATCAGATACTGAAGATAGAGGATTCTGGCTAAATCTGTTTAGCAAGGTTCTTCTTGGACAATGCAAAGACTAACATGGAAGTTCAAAGATCAAAACCTAGTCCAGAAAATGGCTCAGAGGAGACTGACTAAAGTTTGATCAAAAAATCTTTGTCAGTCCTTCCTATGGTGGAAGGAAAGAAGAAATATTCTTCCTTCTTTTGAATAATATAGGTCTATCTTTTTTCCTTTTAGTTACCTCTCATTCATCAAGGACTAGTGGAACCATCTGTTGAGACTTGCTCGTAGAGAATATTTGCTGAATGGTATAAACAGTTAATTATCAACAAGACAAAATTTTTATGAAAATAAAAAGAAAAAGAAAGATCAGTATTTGGAAACACAGTTTCTGAATTCAGAAGGCAACCAGCTGAAAAGAATTCTAGATTTGAGCTCAAAGTATCCTTAAATGGTAGAGTGAGGACAGTCTTCTGAAACAGTCATACATGGCAATCTACCAGAGCCACGTTGACAGAATCCGATAAATGCAGGCAAAAATGCCTTTATATTTATCCTTATTACTAACTCATATGATTCACATATGAGAGAAAGAGAGAGGAAGAGGGAGGGAGAGAGAGACAGAGACAGAGAAACAGAGATTTTTTTTATATAAATTCTATTTTCTGTTCTAAATAATGACAATATATCAATTGCTTTGCAGCTCTTAAGCCTCTGATTTCTGCCCACCAGTCCACAGAGCCCAATAACCCAAAAAAATACTGAAAACATTTTATTTAGGCCTTCATTAATTAAACCAACACTGGCCAACTGGAAACAAATAAATCGGTTCAACCCCAGATTACATTTGTTAACATTCAATCTAGGCTACTAGTGGATTTTAGGGAGTTTTAACAATGTGTACCCAGGCAAAGTTTGGACAAGGGAAAATACCTTGTGACAATATTAGTTGCTTACTGTTTAAGTAGTCTTTATGTCAACTACTAGGAGACTCATCATCCTGTTTCCATCTATATTCCCAACTTTGAAATCCAAATTTGTAGCCACAAAATAGCAGGCATTTGTCCCCCAAAAGGTTTATATTTATCTGATAGATTAATTGCTTTCAAAAGGATTTTGACCCAAATATTTTCATATGTACAAACACATACAATTTATCACCTGAACAAGTATAGAACATCATTGTTAATTAAGCACTGTGATGAGAATGCACTTCCCTCCATAATAATTTATGACTTTTGGAAGTTCCAAACCTGTGCTAGCTCTTTGGTGGGGCAGAAAAAGTATGATGGAAAAGAATAAAAAAAGAATGCTAAGATGTATCATTAAGTTTGTTCTTATTATTCACCAGAGTATACAATATAATATAGGCTATAAAAATATATTTTAAGATAAGTTTTCAGAATACAGTGGCAATCAACTCTGATGCAAATTAGCAGTCTTATTCATAAACTGTTGAAAGCATCTCCAAAAATAAAAATTTTCTCTTATAGAATGATTGTTTTGATATTATCTTAATTTCCTTCTTAGTGTATGAGAAGAATTGAGGGAAACTGAATAATAACAAAAGCATACTTTTCACGATGATTTAAGTGGCTGCTTATAATTTTATTTTACTTCTCATTTCATTAGAAATAATCAATTTCACATGACTTTGTGCGTGTTTGTACAACATAAACCTTTTACATTTCAGTTCATGCTTACCAAGTTTCACCTCTTCAGTGTGTGGGCTTGGACATGTGTCTGTGTGTGTTTATATGCATATATTTGTGTGTATATGAGAGAGAGACAGAAGAAATCAAATAAGAACACACAGAGGAAAAAGTTACCTGCTTTGCCTCCAAATTTCAGCAATTTTTATTTTGTAAGAATTCTCCTAGATTCAGGAGACAATATTACACAAGAAAATAAATTCATTCCACCATTTAACAAATATTCATTGAATATGTACAATGTGTTAAGTACTTGGAAAGTACTTAAGTATATATGTGAAAAAAATAGTCAAAAACAAATCTCTGTCCTCATTAAACATATTCTTATGGGAGAGGCAATAAATAATAAACATTAAAAATATAGTACGTATAAATATATGTCTTGTTGAGGAAAAAACTCAGAAGAGGAATGGAATCTGCCATACTGGAGGAAGAGATAGTAAGGATAGATCTGATTGAGAAGGTAACATTGAACAAATATTTAAAGAAGTGAATGGGTGAGTCTTGCAGATATAGTAACAGAAGGAATAACTACAATAAACTCCCTGAAGTGGGAGTAGGCATGGAACATCCTAAAACAGCAAGAAGGTGGATATCGCTACTGGAGAGTAAAATAGGAAGAAGTTTATGGGAGTTGTGGTCAGAGGGATACTAATGGAAGGGAAGTAGACTTTGTTATCTATTACAAGGAATTTGGATTTTATTTTGAGTGGAGGAGAGCCACTGAGAGATTCAGAGCAGAGGAGTTATAGGAGCCCTCACTAATATTTTGAAAGTAGCACTCCGTTTACAGTATTGGGAACAATGATAGAATGGTAGACTATCTGGGAGACTGTTGCAGTAAATCAGGAGAAAGATGGTGGTGATTTAGACTATGGTGATGACAAAAGTTGTGGTGGAAAGTGAGCAAGTTCTGAAATTTTTGAAAGTAAAAAATAAAGATTCTCCTAATGGATTTGACATAGACTATGAATAAAAGAGCAACATTTTAAAGGATTCTAAGATTACAAAAGGGTGGGCTTTCCATTAACCAAAATCAGAAATATGGGAGGGGAGCAAGTATGAGAGTAAAGTTCAAAAGTTTGTTTTTAGAGACAGAAAGTTTGAGATGTCTATTAGATATCCAAGTGGAGCTGCCCGTGGGCAATTGGATACATGAGTGTGGAGATTTAAACTGGGAACACCTTGGCACAGGAGAAAAGCACTCTTTCCCAAAATTTAGGTACTAAAGAAAGACATTAGCGCCTCCACAATAGCAAGAGCTTGTCTGAGCCACATTTCCCACTGCAGCTGTTTCAGAATCCCTGCCATTTGTTGGACAATATCCTTAAGGAGCCACGCTCACAATTGTCACTGCCAGAACTCCAGAACTATTGGAAAACCCTGCTGTAAACTTCAGTTGTCCAGAGTCACCCATTGCTATTCAGCCACATTTTGAACTCTGGCATAGCTGCTAAAACCACCTGTGCTTTTGCAGGAACCCACAGTTATTCACCTATGGCTGCTGAAAGAGAACAGTTTCTACCTCCCGACAGCTTTCTCACCTGGTGCTGAGTTTCCATTAGCCAAAGACAACCAGAACACAGTTGGCAAGAGTATGTGAAAGGTGACTACTTTCAGGCTTCAGCCTGATGGTTCAGAGTATAGAAGAGAGAAGTGTATGATAGGATCAAGTGCCAACTAATAATATCTGGTAACTACCAACCCTTTGATTACTCAGCATCCATATATTCTCTTACCATATTAAACTTCAAATAATAAGAATAATGTGACACTGTATTTCTACTAACATGATGCAACTAGCCCTCATATAAAAGATGTCAGTTTTATTCTTTCTCCTGTAAAAGTAGAAAAATATTCTTATCAATCATTATTACTATTTTGAAAAATGCTAATTCTTCTTCTAGTTCAGTCGCAATTTCACCCCAACACTTTTATTTAAAATAATAAAAATAAAAGAGAAAAAGAAGAGATGATAAACACACACACATAAGAGAATAATTGATTGCAAGACAATGTTTGACATTTATGATTTCCTTCTTTCATTATCCATTCCTCTAGGCTCACCTGGCCAGAATTTTCTGCAGTAGGATGGCCTAACAATCTAAATCTCACTCAAGTCTAATCTCTATGTAATCTTTCCTTTATTGTTTACATGTAGCCTTCTATTGACTTTTACCATTCGAAATTGAAATACTAAGGAGTATCTCAAATAATCCTTGGGTTCTACGCATAGACCTCTCTCTCCCCTTATTAACTGGCATCTAACACAATAGAGTAGAGTACTCACTTCTTTGTCTCTTGGCATGAGGTGCCCCAAATAGTCAAGTAGCTATCACAATTTCCAATTTTAGGAATAATTTTTTGTCCTTTATTTAAATTTTTTCTTCCTCTTTAATTGATACTTTTAAACCCAAAGTTTTCAGACAGAAAGTAGAAAATTTGCAAATGAGATATTAAGTTTTTAAGAGAAAGAAGACATTTGTACTTTCATCTGTTAATTACTAGAACTGTATATACTGTCCTTGGAAGACTGTAGGGTCAAAGCATACACTGAGTTTTGTACAACAGTGCCCAAATTTGCAAAAGTTTGTTCTTCAGCTGTCAATGAATCTTCAGCAAGTTATTCCATTGTTCCATTGTTCTGCAATGCCATCTGCTTCTCTAGCAGACATTTTAAAAGAACAGAATATCATTTTACTAAATGAGTTTCTTAGAAACAACATAATCTGGAATATCATAATGAAGATTAAGGACTCTAGTAAGTACAGTTCTAGCAAAAGTAAAAGTAAAGCAGATAGAAAAAGAGAAAAAATAAGTAGACTAAAATATATACCCCCGTGTGGACCAAAATGGAGTAATCACTTTGCCATTAGATGGACAAATGGTCTTCCAGAATTCAGGTGCCATATTTGGAATTCAACTTTAGCCTTTGTTAATGGCAGATTGGGCACTCATTAGTGGCAATTGCCAGAGAAGTCTTATTAAAAGAGGATATCTTAATATGCTGTGCCCTTTCCATTAGGCTTATTTGCATGTTTTGTTCCTCATCAATGATCTCTTCATCTTGTTTCTTACTATCCATTGAGATGAGAGAAATCAAGATAATATAGTTTGGAAAGATATTCTTTATTCATTACACAAATAATTTTTGATTACCTGTGTCTGGCACTTTCCTGGGTTTTGGTAATATTATCATGAGCAAAACAACAATGGAATCAAAAGGTGAACAATCTGAGCAAAAAGGATCTTATTCTCAAGGAGCTTACGGTTTAATAGTAAATAATCAAATTTTTGCATGAAAATATAATTTCAAACTATCATAAGTCCTTTCGAGAAAAAGAACATGAAGTTATAGAGGCATACAGCAGATCTAGTTCAGGGAGCAAAGGACGATTTTTCTTAAAGTGATATTTGAATGGAGATATAAACTGTACTCTACATGAATTAATCAAGAAAAATGGGAGAAGGGTCAGAGAGCTTGAAGAATTGGGGTCTTCAAACACAGCACGGAAAAACCTTTAAAGAAACAAAAGAAATATATAAACAGTTTTAAAGAGATATTTCTGATTTTAATATAGAGAAAAGACTAAAAAAAGGTAAGAGAAAGAGATTATCAGTCACCATGAATACCATTCGGCCATAATTAGCTTAAGTGGGCTTTGGAGGTTGGTTCTGCAAATCGATTGCCACTTGCAATATTGGATGTATGAAAAAATTAGTTCTCCATTCTATCTCACAATTCAGGTATGTAGGGATCTCTGTTTCTGAAATAGTAGTCACT
Source organism: Pteropus medius (assembly GCF_902729225.1). NCBI lineage: Eukaryota > Metazoa > Chordata > Mammalia > Chiroptera > Pteropodidae > Pteropus > Pteropus medius. The sequence continues at coordinate 837,190 of NW_024353908.1, forward strand.
GTGTAGCTCTTCTCTACCCACAACCCATTTGATATCTCATGGCAGAGAAGGCTGCACAAATACCCATGGCCATTCTTGAAGTGGTAACAAGATGGTAACAAGGAAAGGACTCCAAAGACACTGGCACTGAGGAGCTTTGTGGTTTCTATATGAAGGAAGGGTGGCTAAGAATGGCATAGACTTTGGATAAAGGGTAACTTGATTTAGAATATCAGACTCATCCCTGTTAACTATGTAGCTTTTTGTAAACTGTTTAATCTTTAAGATTTGGATTTTTCAGCTTGAAATATTGTTGGGCTTGAAATGTATATAGCACCTAATGCAAAGTATTATCACGAGGAGATAATGTGTATTAGCATAGAGTTAAGCTCATAGAAGGCAACTCACACATGTTCACTCTCTTCTCTAGGATAATCTGAAAGTCTAGTGATAAACTCTTACTTATATTACTTCCATATAATAATATCATTAAAATTTATTGTTTCTTTTATTCATAATTATATTTTCATGAAATTTCCATTGTTTAAATTATATAATGAACAGAGCAAGTAGAAACTAGATCTTTTCGTTCTTTTAATTAAAGCTAAAACATATAGAATATGGGATTTGTGCTGATCAGAGTTCAATGAATCCTGGTTAATTCATGTATTCATAAAAATGGAAAGCATCTAATATAGAAAAATGAATTTATTACTGTTAAATTTATAAGACTTTTCTTAAGATTTTTCTTCTCCAAATAGCCAATAATGGCATTGTTATCTTCTTCAGCAGAGAGAAGAAAATAATAATAATAATAATAATTTAGAGTCTTATAGAAGTCAGTTTACAGGAGGTGTTATATATATTTGTTCCATCTTTTCTTCTGTGACTGAAGTATGTATTCTGTAGCTATTTTACAATGAAGGAGACTGAGAAGGTTCAGAGAAGTTCAAATCTATAGTCTAATGGCATTCAGCTAGTAACTGAAAGAGACCAAATACCAACAAAGACCATTTGATTCATATCCTCTAATTTCCACCCAGTGCTTCTGGGGTAGGTACTAAGATAAAGGGAGTAGTGAATTCCTTTAGTTCTCTCTCTCTCTTTCTCTCTGAGGCTGATTCAATTCTCCTGGTAGATCAGAATGTCACAAGAGATGAGAACTATTCCATAACCAATTCTTTTCTTTATTTTTGTTTATTTTATTGAATTTATTGGGAGTGGCATTGGTTAATGAAATTATGTAGATTTCAAGTGTACAATTCAATAATATGTCATATGTATATTGCATTGTGGGTTCACCACCAAAAGTTAAATTTCCTTCTGTCACCACATACCTGACTCCTTCTAGTCTTATCTACTTCTCCCCACCTCTTTCCCCTCTGGTAACCACTAAACTGTTGTCAATGTTCATGAGTCTGTTTGTCTTTTTTGTTTGTTGCTTTCAGTTTTATATCCCACAAGAGAGTGAAATCGTATGGTTCTCAACTTTTTCTATCTGATTTATTTCACTTAGCATGATAATCTCAAGGTCCATCCACATTGTCGCAAATGGCGTCTTTAACTTATTCTTATGGCTGTGTAATATTCCATTGTATATTTGTACCACAACTTCTTTAGCTAATCAACTATCAATGGGTACTCGGGTTGTTTCCATGTCTTGACAACCGTGAATAATACTGCAATGAACATGAGGGTCCATATATCTTTACAGATAAAAGCTTTCCAATTTTGGGGGTAGATACCCAGAAGGATTGCTGAATCATATGGTAATTCTATTCCTAGTTTTTTGATAAAACTCCATACTGTTTTTCATAGTTGCTGTACCAATTTACATTCCTATCGGCAGTGTCTGGGGATTCTTTTTTCCCCACACCTCTTCCAAACTTGTTATTATTTGTCCTGTTGATGATAGCCATTCTAACAAGTATGAAGTAGTATCTCATTGTGCTTCTGATTTGCATTTCTCTAATAACTAGCGAAGTTGAACATCTTGTCATATATCTGTTGGTCATTTGTGTGTCCTCTTGGGAAAAGAGTCTGTTCAGGTCTTCTGCTAATTTTTTTAAATTGAATTGTTTGTTTTTTGTTATTGTTGAGTTGTATGAGTTCTTTGTATATTTTGGATGTTAGCCCCTTATTGGAGATGTTGTTTTTAAATATCTTCTCTCATTCAGTTGTTTGCCTCTTTATTTTGTTGATAGTTTCTTCTGCTGTGCAGAAGCTTTTCAGTTTAATATAATCCCATTTATTAATTTTATTTCACTTCCCTTGCCTTTGAAATTAAATTTATAAAATCCTCGCTAAGTCTATGATCCATGAGTTTAGTACCTATGTCTTTTTCTATAAATTTATTGTTTCAGACCTCATATTTAGGTCTTTGATCTATTTTAAGATATTTTTGGTATATGGTGACAGATAGCAGTCTAGTTTCATCCTTTGCATGTGGCTTTCTAATTTTCCAACACCATTTATTGACGAGGCTTTTTTTTGTTTTTCTCCATTGTATGTTTTTGGCTCCTCTGTCAAAATATTTGCCTATATATATGAGATTTATTTCTAGGCTCTTGATTCTGTTCCTTGGTCTTTGTGTCTGTTTTTCTGCCAATACCAAGCTGTATAATTTGAGATCAGGCAGTGTGATAACTTCAGACTTATTCTTTTTTCTCAGGATTGCTTTGGCTATTTGGGGACTTTTGTGATTCCATACAAATTTGATGATATTTTGGTACAATTTCTTTTAAAAATTCCATTTTTTATGGAGATTGCATTAAATCTGTATAGTGCTTTGGATGATATGATCATTTTAACAATATTGATACTTTTCTTAATGCCATAAAATCCTCAATAGAACTCAATAGCAAACAGGAACATAATATAATAAATAGTGTATATACAATTTAAAAGTAAACAAAGTTATTAATCATTCTTCTTTCCTACTTCTTTCTTCTTTAATTTATTAATCTCAGAATAAACTGTTCTCATGAGGAACTAGTAGAAAGTATTTTTGTGGTGTCTGAATATCTGCTAGTCAAGCAGTAATAGTAATGTATATTATACTTTTATGAGAAGCATGTTACCCCTGGTTGTTTTTTAGAATCACACATGACTTAGTTATTGTGCAATATACTAATAGAAGATTTTTTTTTTTTTGCTCATATAAGTCCATGTGATTTTATCCTGATGTTTAGCCAAACGCACTCTAATTAAGCTGTATATGGTTACAAAGAAAACAAAGTAAAGTGATTTAAATAAAAAATTACTTGGAATCCAGTTTGGAAGGGAGCTTGCCTTAATTTTGATGATAATCTGAGGCTTGTTTAAAATATTATTCCCTGCAATTTATAAATTTTAATGAAGATGGTAACATATCAAAACTTTATCTATATATGTTATTGCATCTGTGTGGAGGTGTATTTTTTAAAGTGTAAAGTAAAAACTACTTGAAAAGGTTGATAATGTAAATACTAAATTCAGAAAAGAGATTACAGAGGGCATAAAACAGAGACTGAGGTGTTAATTTAAAAGTATCTTTATAAATTCTGCCTTCAGGATCCAAAACTTACAGAATCCAAATGATGATGGTTCATGGTTCTCCATACTCAACGAGGTTTCCTTATTTAGGGACCAATAGCCAGAAAAAGAACCCACACTTCAATAAAATGCCTTCTCTCTAACTTATAGTGACGAACTTAATGAGTTTATATATCAGGAAAACCTTAAACACAGAATTTCTATACTTAACTCAATTATTTATAAACATAAACACACATGCATATGAAATACACCCACAAGAATGATTGCATTTTAAATTAAGTTGTTTCTTATTAGGAAAACTTTTCCTTGCCAATTTTGCTCCAACAGAAGAATCATCTTAGGAAAATTGACTATAATCATCAAGTAAATCTCTGTTTTAAAACATGCAAAATTAAAAAGTTTACAAATCATTACAATCTTGTTTTGCAATAGTTATACCTGTGCTTTTACAAATAAATGTTTTATAAGAAAGGAAAAAGTCTATCTTTTAAATTCATATAGTACAATAATTCTTTTTAGTGGAAAAATACACTATCCCAGCAAATCAATCCCTGCCCCTTGTACAAAAGATGATCTGTTTGCAGATGACATCTTAACGCTGTCCATTTTAATGCACAGTGGGTGAACACATAGAATAGTTACGAGGAACTATTCTCTCTCCTGGCATTCTTTTGGTGGCCCAGCAGACAGACTGTGACATCACTGATGGAACTATGAATATAATGTAAAGGTCATTTCTAACATTGAACTGAAGTCAGGGAAGATTCTGAGTGCTATGAGACATTCTTAAAATGTTTTATACATATAAGGCTGTAGAATACATTTACAAATGTGTTTTCATTGTACTCTAGTTATAAAATTAGCTAGACTTGCACTTTGATGTAGAGTTAAGAAAAAATCTCTTAATACTGCTGACCTTTTTTTATACACACACAAAATGTCTGTATTTTTTTTGTTGGGAAAGATGCAGAGTACTTTGTGTAATTTAGATTTGCTTATTTTAAAATAGATTATATATACTTAAACAGCAACTCTCATCATGAAAACAACCTATTCTAATTTTCCCAATTCATTTTTTTTTGAACGGTTGGGGAGATGCAAAATTTAGGAAGGACAGAATGCATGAGATTCTTTAAGCCCCATATTCTCCACAGGTACTGCTCTAAACTCTTATCTCTATCGAAGTATGGATAGAATGAATTGTTAGTAGAGAGGGACAATGGAGATAAGTGACAGAAAATAAAATGTAAATCAGATTTTGAGGAAAAAAGGGCAAAATAAAAATATTGGCTTTTATAATTAAAGTCTCTGATACAAGTTTAAAACACCGTCATCAGGATTTTTTTTTCCTATCTCTCTTCTCCATTTCCTCAACCATAATCTTTCAACTTCAAGTGAAGAGTAAAAGAGAACGCCTTTCTCCACTGTTTAGATTCTAGATTAGTTTTTATTTGCTCTTATTAAGTCATGTGGTTATCTGTGAACCATTTATTGTGACAAGAAAAGATTAAGAGTGTGGCAGATAGTGCTTCCCCAATATGAACTCAAGATACCTGACCACAAGAAGAAGAGATCAATGCTAGGCAAGCAAACATACAACAAAAGTTCTTTAAATCAAGAACAACTTTGATGACTCCAAAAGTTAAAGTATGTTTTTCAGGTTCATCAAATTGTGAGTTCAAAGAAAAAGGTTCAAGTATATTTAAAAATAGATGAGGGATCAGATTAGCTAGAAAATGTAGAGGTTTTTATAAATTATAAAAAAATTTAGACTGAGTTACAATAACTTGATGAGCCATTAAGTTTGGGATTTGGTTGTATAATCTATGAGAAATCAAAATTAATGATTTGAGGGACAAAAATTTTATCTGTGCCTAGCACCGTATCTTGTATCACATATGTCTTCAATGAAGGGTGCATTTTAAGAAAATTAATATAATAAACTACACTATGAATTGCAGTGGTAGGGTAATATAGTTAGGATTCTGCTGAAATAAAGCAGTAATGAAAATTTTAAAAATCCTTAAAATTCTGATTTTTCAAAAAAAATTAGGTCCATACTAATTAATTCATACTGTAATGAAGTCTTTGAAGTTTGTTCAAACTGTTAGGAGAGTTCAAAGTCAATTTCTTTTGTTGTTGTGTTGTTTAGATATTAACTCCAACTGATTCAATTAGTTGTAAATAACTCAAACCAATTAAGAGATAATTCAAATTTGTTTTCATATTGAAATTGAGTAATAAGTATTTGGAATCTTTGAAACTACTCTTCTCTTGAATGCTCATTCTTCTTGGAATTAAATTGAAGGTATTTAGAAAAGAGAATAAAAAATGCTGAAAATATGACAATTGGAGCCAATTTATGAGAACTAGAGATCCTGCTCAGTGACACCTTTTCTGCAAATGCTGAAAATCAGCTTTTGCCCTCGAGAGGAGACACTTAACAGCACTTTTCCTCTCATATTAGAAAGAGTAGAGAGAAAAATCAGCCTATGCCTATCTGTGCGAGTCTGTTTTCCATCTTGTATTTTGAAGTTTGTATACTGCCCAATTTACTCTCCCCAGTGGGGGATAAATTATACTTGCTCTCTACTCATGCTTATGACATCTCCCTAGATCTGGTCATCTGAACATCAATCAAACCCATTGTGGGGATACACCTTCTTGTGGAAATAGCTCAGTTCATCATTCCAGAGGCTTCCGAAACTCACTCTTTCTAGCATTTCCAGTTTTTGTCTAGCCACAGAAGACAAAGATCTTTACTTTGAAGAAGTAGAGCTGATTACTGAGCCAAGAACATTTTTAGACACAGTTAAGTGAGTTATTTCATGTGGACAATGTTGTCCTCGAAGTTGGCTGATCAGAGATAATATAGCTACGTTTCAGGAATAACTTTATAAATACAAGGTGTTTTGCCTCTCTGAGGCTCGGTTTCCTTGTCCATAAAATGAAGTCAATAATGCCCCTACCTCTTAAGGTGGTTGTGATGATAATGTGATAATGCATTTAGTCAATGTGCTCAGCCCAATATCTTGCACATATTATTTTTGATAAATATTATCTCCGATAAGAAAGGGATCTAAGAAGCAACCCCTAATATATTTAACTAGTTATGAGTACAGTAAAGTAAAGTGTTGGGAGAGTGCTAAAAGATGTGGGATTTAAAATAATTTTTTAAATTATTGCAGGGAGTAAATTATTTTGCAGCTTATATTTTATATTAGCATATTAGAAAAGAGATGGCAGAAGGAAGGAAAATCATGTGACCCTGAGGAATGCTAACACATTTGATGGCTTAGGAAAATAATGTGTCATTTAGCATATTATTAAATATATATCCAGAGTAGAAGCCTATAATATAGGCAAAGCAATCCACCGAAGACCAGTAAAGAAAATTGGAGATTCAAAATAAACAATTAGATAATAGGAGAAATGTGCATTCACTGAATATTGCCATTGGTATTTGTGAATGCTTCCCAAAATGTAGAGGTTGAAAGACTAAAGAGAAAATAAATCTATTTTAAAAAAATCTGAGGAAGAGTCTATTAATAAACTCATATAAAAATCTCTAAAAGGAATTTTAAGAACTGAGTTTGCATTGGAGCAGATATGGAAAATTCAACACTAGATTTCAAACAACTTTTTTTTTATTTACTATATAAAACAAAAAGCCTACTTAATAACTATCCATTCAAGTTCATTTTTGTTGCTTATATAATCATTTCTTTTCATGAAAACTTTTTTATGAAAATCAATTTTATGAAAACTTTTTATTAAATTAACATCTCTGATTGAATTAAATCCCACACATATTTGTCTATGTTACTTAATCCTAATTGCTGAGCAATGGGCTAGGTTAGATATTTAAGAGGAACTTATTAAATGTCATCTAACCACACAGGCAACCCCTAGCCAGATCTGGCTTCTCCCACTCCACACCTTTCTCCACTTCCAGAGAGCACTAGCGCAGGGGCGCACCACCAGGAGTACTAATACATGCCACAAAAAAATACTTATATCTTTGATTTTATTTAGTTTTTTTTAAATTCTACAAGTTAAAAGTTTATATTAGAATAACCAGTAAACTTGATTTCTGGTCAAGATAGCAAAGTAAGTAAACACTGTGTTTGCTTACTCTCACAACCACATCAAAATTACAATTAAACTATAGAGCAGTCATTATTGGGAGTTGCCTGAGGTCCGGCTGAACAGAAATTCTACATCTGGGGACCTACAGAAGAGGCCACCTCGAGAGTAGTAGGAGGGAGATGAGGATGTGAAATGAGCTGGTCCCACAACTGCATGTGGCAATTGAAAATCGAGAGGAATATCTTGGCTGAGGAGGTCCCCCCGGAGGAGTGAAGGGTCCTAGTCCCACACTAGGCTCCCTGGCCTGAAGCTCCATTCTGGGAAGAGAAGTCACCACAACTTCTGGCTGTGAAAACAAGCACAGATCATGGCTGAGTTGGGTGGAGGGCTATAGGGGTCCTGGGTGATCCTCTTGGAGGGCCAGAACATAGACTTACTCACTGATAAACTCACTTACTCTCAGCTGTGGTGCTGGGGCAGCAGCTCAAAGGGCACCAAGGACAAACAGGGAGAAACCGAATTGTCTGGCTTCATGGTGGGGGCTGGAGGTAAAACTTTCTCCCAGATAGAAATGCTAGTGGAGGCCATTATTCCTTTTTTAAGGCCCTCTGCCCACCCTGTGTGCAGATGCAGGAGGCTACCATGTCTGAGTCTCAATCAACCTGGTTAACACTGGTCCTTCCACCCTGCTGATCCCCTGAGACCCCACTGCACCCAAATTGCAGGCTCACTCAAGTCATTTCTGGTGGCTTTTTTCTTACAAACAGCCTGGTTTGGCTCATGCTGTGTACTTTCATAAAATCATTTAAAGGTTCACAAAGCCCAAACAAGAAGCATCTGTCCTAGGCCTGCCCCATACCTCTTTCTGAGCAACCCCAAGCCTATTACTAGCAACAGCCAACCTCAGTATGGGGCTTGGCCTCTTGAGGCACCTCTAAGCCCAGCATGGGTGGTGGCCACCTGCGAATTGCTTGGTGTCTCACACCAGGTAGTCTTGAGCAGGGCATAGGCTGTGGTTAAATTTGGCCTGCAATGGGGCCCCTACAAGGATGCAACAGGGCTGGACTGCCTGGTGGCTGGCTTCAGACTGAACCAGAGACCCAGGACCTCATCTGAGAATGACATACACCAAATGGAAAACTGAACAGGCGCCAGACTGCTAAAGTGAATCCTGCTCTGTAGGGTCAGCCCCTGAGCAAGAGCTTCTCCCCTGTAGTCACAGCCGGTCCTCATGACCAGTCAGCCTAAGGGTCAATCCCTCCCATTGACATACTAACAGCAATCAAGGCTCAACTACAACAGGAAGTCATACACAACTCACACAAAAGACACACCTAGAGCACCTGGCTCAGATGACCATGAAGATTGTGACACTGGGCCCCACAAGACATCTACTACATTAGGCTGCTCTACTATGATGGACACATAGCAACTGAACCTAATACATAGAAACAAACATAAGGAGGCAGTCAAAATGGAAAGACAAAAAAATGTCTCAAATTAAAGAAAGAACAAAGTTTTAAAAAAGAACTAAACAAAATGGAGATAACAATCTACCAGATACAGAGTTCAAAACACTGCTTATAAGGATGCTAAATAAACTTAGGAGAAGAGTAGGTGGACTCAGTGAGAACTTTAACAAAAAGATAGAAAACATAAAAATAGAGATAGAAAACATAAAAAAGAACCAGTCAGAAATGAAGAAAACAGTCACAGAAATGAAGAATACATCCGGAGGAATCAACAGTAGATTTGATAAAGGAGCAGATCGAATTAGTAATTTAGAAGAGAAGGTAGCATAAAGCACCCAATCAGAACAGCAAAAAGAAAAAAAGAATTCCCCCAAATAAATGTTATTTAAGGGGTCTCTGGAACAACATCAAGCTTACCAACATTCACATCATAGGAGTACCAGAAGAAGAAGAGAGAGAGCGAAAAGTTAAAAATCTATTTGAAGAAATAATGATGGAAAATTTTCCTAACCCAGCAAAGGAAATAGATGTACAAGCCAGGAAGCACAAAGAGTTCCAAACAAGATGAACCCAAGAGGCTCACACTAAGACATATCATCATTAAAATGCCAAAGTGTAAAGGCAAAGAGAGAATCTTAAAAGCAGCAAGAGAAAAGCAGCTAGTTACCTACAAGGGAGCTCCCATAAGACTGTCCGCTGATTTGTCAACAGAAACTTTGCAAGCCAAAAGGGATTGGTGGGAAATATTTAAAGTGAAGAAAAGTAAGGACCTGCAACCAATATTACTCGACCTGGCAAAGCTAATATTTAGAATCAAAAGACAGATAAAGATTTTCCCAGACAAGAAAAAGCTAAATGAGTTCATCACCACTAAATGAGTATTTTAAGAAATTTTAAAGAGACTTCTTTAAAAAGAAGAAAAATATTAAAAATATGAATACTAAAATGATAATTACTACATATCTATGAACAATTACTTCAGATGTAAATGGATTAAATGCTTTAATCAAAAGATAGAGTAGCTGAATGAATAAGAAAATAAAACTCTTACATATGCTGCCTACAAGAGACTTACTTCAAATCAAAAGACACATACAGACTAAAAATAAAAGGAAGAAAAAGATATTTCATGAAAATGGAAATTTAAAAAAAAAACTGGGATAACAACACTTATACCAGACAAAATAGATTTTAAAACAAAGGCTACAACAAGGAACAGAGAAGGGCCCAATAATCTCACTTCTGAGTATTTATTTGAAGAAACTTAAAATACTACTTTGAAAGGACCTGTACAACCATTTGTTCATTGCAGCATTATGAGGGCAACCTGGGTATCCATTAATGGATGAATTGATATAGAAGAAATGATTCATATATACAATGGAGTATTACTCAGCCATAAAAGAAGAATGTAATCCTGCCATCTGCAACAACATAGATGGACCTATGGAGTATTATGCTGAGTGGAGTAAGTCAGACAGACTTATGGAGTAAGTGGAGGAAGTCAGAAAGACAAATGCTATATGATTTCATTGGCATATGGAATCTAAAGAACAAAATAAACAAAACAGAAACAAACTCATGGATACAGAGAATATTTTGATGTTTGGCAGATGGGAGTAGGGTTCAAGCAGTGGGTGAAAAAGGGTGATGTAAAGTATAACATAAGAAATATACTCAATAACATTGTAATGGTGTCAGATGGGTAGTAGAGTTATTGTTGTGATCACTTCGTAAGTTATGTAAATGTCTAATCACAATGTTGTACACCTGAAACTAATATAATATTGTATGCCAAGTGTAACTGAAAATTTTTTTTAAAAATTAAAAAAACTAACAAACTACTTCCTGAGTGTGTATAACCTATTATTTTAAGTTTCATCAGAATTTTAGAGGTAATAAGAATTTTGAATAGAGAATGGAATGGAAAATTATTTCATAGTATGGAAAACAATAATTACTACTAATTGAACTTTTACTCTAGTCTAGATCAATGGCATATTTATATTTTGTCAGTCTTACCCAATCTTAAGATATATGTACATATTTTACCGTATTACATATGAGACAATGAGGTTAAGTGCAGTTAACTAACTTGTCCAAAGATAGATGTTAGTAAATTCAGGTACTAGACTTTGAACCCAAGCATTCTTTCTTTTTTTTTTTTTTTATGTTTTTTTGAAGAGTATTTTACATATAAGAAAAATTACATTTTAAGTGTGCAATTCAGTGATCTTTGTATTTTACTTACTTACCGTTGCACCACAAGCAGCTTTAGAACATTTTTACATCCTCAGTAAAATTCTTCATGACTATTTACATTTAATCCTCATTCCCACCCCTAAGTCTCAGCTAATACTAATCTACTTTCTTTTTATATATCTGGCTTTTCTGGATATTTCACATAAATGCAGTCATCCTCTATGTGGCATCTTGTGTCTGAATTGTTTCACTTAATGTAATGTTTTAAGATTCATTCATGATTTAGCATGTATTAATAGTTCATTACTTTTTATTACTGAATAATATTCCATTGCATGAGATACCACATTTTGTCTATACATTCATTAGTTGAGATATATTTGTTTTTCTTTTCCATTTCTTTGCTGTTATGAATAATGCTGCTTTGAAAATTCACAGACATGCTTTAATTTCTCTTGAGTAAATACCTAGGAATGAAATTTCTGGGCCAATAGTGTTGTACTCTTAATTTTGTGAGAAACTGATAAACTGTTTTCTCTTTAACATTCCTATCAACATTGTGTGAGGGTTCCTGTGATTCTACATCTTCCACAATAGGTTTTATTGTCTGTCTTATTTATTATAGCTATTCTAATGGGTGTGAAATGATATATCATTGTGATTTTAATTTGCATTTCCCTAGTGACTTATAATGTTAGGCATCTTGTGTGCACTTATTAGCCATTCATATATCTTCTTTGATGAAATATTCGTTCATATCTTTTGCCCATTTTTTAATTGAGTTGTTCATCTTACTATTGAATTCTAAGAATATTTTGTAAATCTGGATATAAATCTTTAACTAAATATGTATTTTGCAAATATTTTCTTCTAGTCTGTTGCTTGTCTTTTCATTTTCTTAATGAGGTCTTTTGAAGTGTAAAAGTTTTGAAGTGTAAAGTTTATTAATATTTTTCTTTTATGGACTGCTTTTTGGTGTCATATAGAAAAAAACTAAAAATCTTAAGGACTTTGTATGTGTACTTCTGAATCATATATTTTTTTGTTTTGCATTTATGTCCATTATCCATTTGATTTCATTTTTAGGTATGATGTAAGGTGTCTATATTTATCTTTTTGAATGTGGATATTCAATTGTCCCAAATCCAGGCATTTTTGATACCAAAGCTGTTCCACTAAGCTAAGTGGGGTAGATAAATATGAGTAAAGATCAGGACTAATTAGCAACTGGATGGAACTGGATACCTAGAGACAAGAAGCTAAAATTGACCTGAGCCAAGAATAGTTTCCAAGTGTGATTAGTTCAGTTAACATTCGCCACATAGGCTCTTGTTCTCTGACTCATTATCCAGGCCAATATAATTGGCTTCATACTTCAGTCAACTCTGAATATGAGGGTGTAATAAATATCCACAAAAATTTACAAGAAATTTTATAGCAGCTTAATCAGAAATGTCAAAAACTAGAAAAAATTCACATGTTCAACAGGTGAGTGGATAAGCAATTGCGTATATTCATACAATGGCATACTACTCAGTAATGGAAAGGAAAGAAGTACTGATTCATATAACAATGTGAATGAATCCCCAAAACATTAACCTGAGTAAAAGAAACAAAATACAAGAGTAAATCCTGTTTTATTTCATTTATATGAAACCATAAGCTAACTAATCTCTGGTAATACAAATCATAACAGTAGTGCCTGGTGAATGGTGGGAAAATTAATTGGGAAGTGGTGATAAGGAACCATTTTAAGGTGATAAAATATTTTATATCTTGATAGGAATGTGGGTTTCATGAGTATATATTTCTCAAAACCTGACTATAAATTGTAAGTTATAACTACAAGTTAAAATCTATAAATGACAACTGACTAAAAGATACATTTACTTTAAATGTATTTTTAAGACTATATTTTAAGATCTGGCTTAGTGTATTTATTTCCTATTACTGCTGCAACAAATTAACTTAATACTTAAAACAACATAAATTTATTATCTTCTTGTTCTTTGGGTCAGAAGTTTGAAATAAATCTTACTGGGATAAAATCAAGGTGTCAACATGACTGCATTCCTTTCTGGAAGCTCTAAGGGAGCATCTATTTTTAGCTTTTAGAAGCTGCTCACAATCTTTGGATCATGGCATCTTCCAGCTTCAAAGCTAGCAATGGCCAGTCAAGTTTCTTTCATATCACATCACTTGGACACTAACTCTTTGGCCTCTCTCTTTTATATTTAAGGAGTGTTGCGGTTAAGTGAGCTAACCTGGATAATACCTATTTTAAGACCAGCCGATTAACAATCTTAGTTCTATCTGCACCCTTAATTCTCTTTTACTATGTGATGTAACATATTCACAGGTTCCAGGTATAAGGATGTAAATACCTTTTGGGAGGGGCCAAGGAGGAAGCATTATTCTGACTACTAAACCTACAAACCTGGCAATTATATCTAATATTGTTTCCATAGGAAAATAAATTGTATTGAATAATCTGAGCCATTCAGTCTCTAGTCATCTGAAGAATAATAAACAAATAACATACTCTCCCTGGCTCACTGATATTTTTACAAAGTTTTCTCAGTTCTACCATAAACATTGCAGATTGCTGACTGGACCTTAACATGTTTTCATGGACCAGTGATTTTCTCTATACTCTATTATATGTTCTAGAAATATATATATTTCTGTATTGAAGAGAAACAAATTTTCTCTTCAATGTAATATTGGGCCTCAGATGTTTATCCTAAACAACTACCAGGATATTTAAATTACTCAGCACTATGAGTGGCTGAGAAGCAATGAACATAATAGCCCTGCCTGGTAGATGTCTTATTGAACCATAAGGTGAAGAGCTATTTGAAAATTTCTGACATGGTCATCTCATCTATGCCATCAATTAACAAAAGGGTGAGACCAGCTCAGACATAGTAGGTGATGATAATACTGTTGATGTTTCTATGAGATTTACTTTAAGTCATAATGTTGAGATCTGTTCTACCTCATAGTTTTGAGATCTAACTTTCCTTAAGAATTATTACAGTTAACCTTAAAACTGTTGATATGCTTGATTTGACAGAAAGAACAAAGTGGATTATGTGGTTATTTGTTGCAGTTAAGAACTAATTTTATATATTTTTACATTTTTAAGTCTTGAACATAATGTCTTGATTTATTGTAAATAACATAGAAACCTACCATATTTATCCTGAAGGCAATGACTCAGTCTTGGCTATCCATGCTTTGGTTGTGCTCCCAAACATTCTGATTTAATTGATCTAGGATCCACCCTGTTCATCAGATGATTCTAATGTTCATCCGGTATCGAGGAACACTGTTTTAAGTTCTGGGTTAAGCACAGAAAGAGAGTGAGAAGAGGGATGGTTATAGCTAAAAGAAAGCAACTAAATTTGTAAATCCAAGTACTCTCTTTAGTCACAGCCTACACAAAAGATATATTTTACATAGTAAATCAGGTAGCCACATAGCCAAGATTAATTTCTAATAGTAACTTCTACATATTTATAAAACCAAAATGATTCAATCATATCTGACCAGATATCTCAATAAGTATTTATTAAATCATCAGTATGTCAAATATCATCACACAAGTATTTTTTCTTCAATCATCTGAAGATGATTAAAGAAATATTAGAATTTTGAAACATGATTTTTTCCACATACTTTTGATTTGGTCAAAGTTGCAAAGTTTTAAAGTAAAAGAATCTGATTTTTAAAATTTTTAAAATAATTTTTTAATAATTTTTTAAAATAAATTTTACAAATTTATAGCTAAAATAACATGCTAATACTTTTCACCATTTTTAAGTGTGAAGGATTTGGCCTTTCTTTATCTTTCATTTCTTCTTAATCCAGTGCACATCCAGAATTTCTGTAGTTTTTATCAGATACAAATATAGATAGAAAACTGTTTAGTACTAAAATGATTTACATTCCTGAATAGTGATACTTCTAGAATTTTTTTTTTTTTGTCTAACTATATTTCTTTTGAAATCTCTTATTTAAAAAACTGTACATGTGTATATGTCTTCCAAGGGCAAAAATGATAGCAAGAAAACCTAGTCCCCATTGATCCACAATATTGATTTGCCTTGGTTTCATAAAAAAAAAATGGGTCTTTCCTTACTTTTCCTTGAACAATTATGGATACTTTTCTAAGTATTTGTGTGTTGGCAAAAGAGAACTAACCATCATTTCACAGACTAGCTCCAACAAAACACTATTCATGAGCACCCATACCCAAACTTGCAACCAGTCTTAAAGACCTGTAGAGAATCATGTGATAAATGAAATTCAAAAGTAAGTTAATCTCACAATCAGTTCTCTGTGGCCCACAATCCATTCTGTGAATGTTTCCATATTTGTTTGTTTATTGTTTGACTCGATATCACAGCTTTGCAAAATCACCACACTGGCTTCCTGATATTTGGAGTAAGGGCCATTATGTAACCCATACAAAAGCTAGTGGGCCTCACTTTTCCTATCACAACAATAACTCAAACACTATTATACACCTCTGAGAGTAATGAAATGGTCATTGTTACATTTAAAGACTTGAAAGATGGATATTTATTGATTCATATCACATTTCCAATTTCTATGTGGCTAAAAGACTAGTGATATCTGGAAAAAGATGGTGGATTATAAAACTTGATCAGGATATGACTTTAATACAATTGGTGTTCCTAGTGGAGTCCTCTCACTAAAAAAAATTAAAATGTCCCTAGTACTAGTCTGAATGGAGATAGCAAGTACATTTTACTTCCTTCCATACATTAGAAAATTAGAAAAACATCTTTAAGGACCAGGAGTACAAATGTAATATCTTATATCAAGAATAGAAAAACATTCCAGCTAAATATTTCAACCATCGCATTATTCCACAGAATATCATTGTGATCCCCTATATTGAGGCCATCATGGTGATATCTGAAGAGTGGGAAGCAGTAAATGAATGTGATACATTGGAAATAAATGAGAGATAAATTCAGAGAAAATGGTAAAGACCACACCATAGAATTTTCTGGAGTTGAGTGACATTGAGTATGTCAAATAACTTCATTATCTAGTAAGAAACAAGTCATTCCTCTAGTGAAGGACAAGTCATTGTACTTCATGTCTTAAATCACCAAAAGGGAGGCATACTGTCTGGTGAATTACCTGGATTTTAATGACAAACATATATCATCTATAGGTGTCCTCCTCCAATTTTTTACCAAGTAATCCAAAATCGAGTAGGGTTCATAGGAACTGTGCAACCCACTGGTCCAGACCACAGTTTGAATAGCTCTGCCAGTATTCCTTTGACCTGATAAACCGGTGCTGCTAAAAGCATCTTGAGTAGCCCCTCCCAACTTCCTGGATGGATCATGTGAAAGATTCTGATAAACTAGTCACAACAAAGATCACTGGGATTTTGGAGGTAAGCCATGTATCCATTAGCAATTGATTATTTCCTGGTTGAATAGAGCTTTGGAGATAAGCTGACCAACTTATCTGAGCTGTTCATCTTGAATTAGGTGCTATGTAATCTAATTAGCTGTAAAGTAAGGATTCTTGCCTGAATAGGTGTGCAAGGTCTAGGTAAGTCTTTTAGGGCACTGCTCACATTCTCAGCATGTCTTTTCCTGCAATAACATTGTTTTCACTCAACCCATACCAAAGATGAGACCCTCACGAGGAGCTCCTCTTCAGTTTGAAAATAAAGAAACTGGAAAGTAGATTATAACTGGCTGAAAGCCAAGTGAGGTCACCTATTAAAAGTTATTATATCACAGCCCCACCCAGAAGAAGGTCCTGAAGGAGAGTAGAGAGAGAATAGGCCCCTCTCAGTGGGCAGCAGAACTTCAGGCAGTACATTTTACTGTTATAATAGAGATAATTGGGCCTAACACTCAGAGTTTAGTGTAGTTGCTGCTAGATAGTGAAGCTGGTGGGGGTGGGGGAGTGAGAAGTATAGATGTAATGTAGGGAATTTTTCTACATACTAGTTCTATCTTGTCAAGAAGTAAAACTTTTGGTATTCCTATATTGACAGACTCACTACAGGCTCTGAACCCTCAGGAATAATGACTTGAATCATCCTAATAAGGAAAAATTTTTGAAAAGTAGAGATACTGAACAAGGAGAATATAAGTAGATAGTGGAAGAATTAAGTCAGAAATATCTAATCTGGCTTTGTGGCAATTTTTAAAAATGAGAAATATAATTTATTCCTTGTTTATTGAACATATGTAAAATTTTCATTCTTTTTAATTTTTCTCTTCTCTTGTACATATGATGTGTTGATGGAGGTTATATACATGACTCATCTATATAGGTTGCACAATTTCATGAGGGAATAATGACAAAACTAAAGGAAAATAGATGTCTCCCAGAGATATCGAACCCGAAGAACAGTAACTTTACTTTTGCATGTAGAAGCTGGACATTGCATTGTCTCTAATTAAGATGAAAAGCTCATTTTAAGTCCTATATGGGAGAGAGATATATATATATTTATATGCACACACATTTGATATCCATTTAATCAAAATGACAAAATCTTCAAAGGCAAAGACAGAAAGAGTTATATAGTTGTAAATAATACTCAAAGTTTAATAGAGAAGATTCAGTTTTTTTAACTAATCAAAGACCTGATAAAGACAACAAGAAACACGGGAAATTATTCTGATAAAACTTAGATTCTTTTTTTCTAGGCGGACTACTTAAAAGGTAAAGAAAAACCTTTCACAGTCTTATTAAGAAGAGCCCGAAAGTCTAAGAGAACTGTCCTTTCGATAGTTGAAAGAAAATTTTTGGTTTTACATTAGTACACTCAATATTTAAGCTTAGTTTTTAAGCCAATTAAATAGAGCTCATTACAAATTAATTTTGGCAATACTCTGAAGAGGTATAAAAACACATATAGATAACATGAGCATAGACATACATAAACATACAGACAGACACAAACAGATTCCATAGCTTTCATTCCAGAACTTTATCCATGATTCAGATACAACAACACAAACTCACTAATTTATAAATAACAATTGAACTCAAAATTGCATCTCTGATGGATGAAACAAGTTAAGGCTACCTGCCCAGATGGTTAAAGCTTTTTACAACATTTCTGGAAATTTTTAAGATTCGTATTTGCTCTTGATGAGTAATCTCATGGAGGCTATGGACTAGATTTGAGGCAAGGAAGCTTCTATAGTAGTCTGTATTTTAAAAAGCCTTTTCTCTTCTTATTTCCTTCAGTCTCAAGCAATTGTGAGCAGTGTGCTAGTTATCTCCTGGGGTCTTTACCTTTCAAAGACATGATAAGATTTACAACTTTAAGACACAGAGAAAGAATGAAAGTGTTTTCTTAGGAGTTTTGGGGTATATTTTTCTATTACCAAAACTCTAGGGTCATTACTTTTCAAAATTTTCCTTTATATTATGGGCTGGACAGCATGGACTTTTTGTCCATTTTATCGTCAATCACTGCAACATCCTCCCCTTGGTTCTTCTCACTTTCAGAGGGATTCTACCTCTTAGCATCCGAATCGGGTTTTATCAAAAGTGTTCAACTTGCGCCCTTCTAGCTTTGCAAAACGACATGCTAAGGTTTCCAACTTATTTTCCTATTCTCTCAATTTATCTGACATCCCTGAATCTAGCAAAGTAATTCACAACCATATTTTCTGTAACCTCAACTCTTTTTTCCAACTTTCAAACTGGAAAGTTGGGCCTTGGTGTCTAGCCAAACTGCCCACAGTACAGGCCAGCCTATTGTAGTAACCTTTTTTTTTTCTCTCTTTGTGTGCAGTTTCTCAAATAAGCACATTAGACCAGCCAGTGTTTTCAGGGCATCCCCATTCCCACATGATGCTCACACATGGTCTACAGAACAGTTGCTTACCGCTGTGGCTATGCAACAGAGCACCCGATGGTTATGCAACTAAGCACCCTAATAACTAGTTTTAGAAATGCATTTTGAATTACAGTATAAGTTGAATTCACAAACTCTTCCGGTCATGCATGTGAAAGTTAAGATATTAATTAAGAAAGTGTAGACTCAGTATAAAGTAATAGACACAGGCATCCAAATTCCTGGGTTTGAAATCCTACCTCTATGTGTTATAAATAAATGAGGGATCCTTAATAGTTTTCTTAAATTCTGTCTTACTTTTCTAAAGGAACACTAATAATATTAATACTAAAATTATTTAATAATTAGATGTTTTTTGATTAAACTAAAAATCCACGTAAGACATGACTGGTACATAGATGGTATTCAGCAAATGTTAACTATAAATTATCTTTAATAATTTTCAAATAGATGATAGAAAGTTCGTAAGTGAGCATTATAGATTTATTAAATGCTTGTTCTAATAGAAACTCTTCATGTTTAAAGAAATTTAAAGTGTGTTTCTTACAATCAGGGTATTTCTACTTATTCTGAAAAGGATGGAATAAAACGTGAGAATTTAACTAACAATGTAGGCCATAAATGGGTCAATGTGGTGAGACAAGAACTCATAAGGTTTTACAGAAGTAATGCCAGATGAATACTTGTGGTCAAAAAAAGTGTTATATTTTTCTTAAATATCTTCTTTTATCAAATGACTCTATTTGTTTCTTGTATTCAAATAAACTCATTTTTACACATTTCTTATTTTTGTTTATGTTCTTATAGTAGGGGATAGGTCAAATCTGAATAGTTGCAGAACTTCACACTTTCGGTTTGACATTTATTTTCAAGTTTCTAAGCCAACAACTGAATCTTTGAAATCTGTAAGACAATACAGTAATCCAAGTGGAAAATGCTTTAAAAGCTCTTTGTAGTGGCAATAAGGCTTTATTAATGACATTGGTTCTCACATAATGAATGTACTTGCCATAATACCTGTGGGCTTATACTGTTACTATTAGTTTCCCTTGAGAAATTCCCTAAGTGACCATGTATAATTTAATACACCTAGCATCTCCAAACGTGCTATCTGTGGATTTGTCAGCACTATATTTTAATGAGAAAAATGTCCTCCTTAAATCAAATTTAAATTATTTTTGAAAATAATTTAGCTATAGATATAACACACTTTTAAAAATATGATTTTATAAGACATTGTTTAAATAAATTATCAATTGAATCATGTTTTCCATTGATTTACATAATTACATTAGAGCTATTTTATGGTAAGAAATTTGACCCCAGATCAATAAATATCACAATTTAGAAAAGCAGATTATTTTAGATCACATATTCAGAGGGAAAACATTTTACTAAAATAACACACAAAAACTAATTTGTAAAATGTTCTACTATCCTATATATGTTATGAATATGGTAATACTTTAATTACATAGACTATATCAGGAACAATTAAATATTTTAAATGCTATAAATTTTGTATACTATTAAATATCTTTATCGTCATCCTCTGAACGAACAATGTGGCTTGGTCTGTAGTTTACTTTGTTTGCTCTATAGATACTCACATGACCATCTGGTACAAAATGGTGCTCAAAATCATTTTCATTTCTCTCTTTTAAATTATGACTTTTTTATAAATATTTTCATGTATCGAATAACTTGAGTCCAGCTGTTCAGAAGACAGAAGATAGATTTGTGCCCTTTACTCAACCAAAAAATATTATTGAACACATATGGTGTGCCAAAGCAGTGTTTAGGATAAGGTGCTACAACAATGAAATTCTTGCCTAATGGAGTTTACATCCCGGTAGGAGGACATGAACAGTAATAAGTTGTACACTAGGATAGAAGGTGATATGTACCATAGAAAAGTAAAAGAGGGAGATCTGAGTAATAACAATGGTATAATTTTAAATAACTGGGGAAGCCCTCACTGGTACTATGACTGGAGTAAAGCAGTCACACCCATAACACTTGCTGGGCATCCCTTGAAAATGGCAGGGCATCCTAGAAAGGGATGTCAGTTTCAGGTAGGTGAAAAACCATGCAAAATTCACTTAAATAAAAATGGTATACAGTATACATCACTTTTCTATTAAAATAGATTAATTAGAGATATCTGAATTTTTATAATTTCAATATTCCTGAGATATTATTATGTTTATCGGCATTTTACAGCAGAATGTATAATTGTGATCATGGAGCAACTCTTAAAAGAAAATCGATACAGACTTTAGGATTTGATCAATTCTACAAATTTTTCTTGGAAACATAAAAATAGCTCCTTTCAGTAGAGCAAATTGGAAAGAAAATAATGCAATGGTTTATTTATCACCCTTATAATGAGTTATATCATTGACATATTCAGATATGCAATCTGGATGTTAAGAGCATTGCCTACATCTTGGAATAAACTTTTTTGTAAGAATGTATCTTTCATTTTCTCATCTGAGTGTCACTCCAAGCCCTCTCAGTCAGCTCTTTGGTCACCACTTTTAATAACCTAACTGTTCAGTAACTTGTGCATGAATAGCAACTTCAGAAGAGAGCCTTATTCATTGTACAAGGTGGTGAATAAAATTTGGAGAATATTAAGACTCTCAAGCACTGATCAACATTTCCCTTGGCATCTTATTAGTCTCATGCTGTAACTGCTTGACAATAGGACTACACAATTATCTTACAATTACAGCTTCAAGATTTTAACCTGAATGGGTTTGTTGGGTCCCACTTCCATTATTTTTGCCATATGTCATACTAATGAATGTTTTGTTGTGGTCTTTCTTAGCCAAGTCTTTCTCATGAGACTGGGAAGTCAAAACAGTAATATCTACTGTATAATGAGAAAGATATATTAATCGGTTGATAGTTTCTTTTGTTGCTTTTTCTTTTTTTCCCCCCATGACTGACTGGTTATTAGATCTCTCTTGTTGAAGTTAATTAGGCAAGATTTTAAGTAATAAAATAGAAGGCAGGGGAAGGAGACCTAAAAAGGAGAAGAAAAAAGTGAATGGAGAAAGAATGAGAAAGAAAAAATTAGTAGAGGAGGCAAAAGGTACTATATGAGAAAATTTAACTATGGTTAAAAAATCAGCTCTCAATATGTGCTTCCCATTTCATTTTTCAGGCTAATCAGGGTGTTAAAATCTTTATAGTTTTCCACAGGATATTGATTCTCACTCCTAGAACAGAAATGCAAATTGGAAAATCATCTCAGATTTTTCAGTCATTCTACCCTGTCTTAAATCATATTTCCACTAAAATTTCAAAATTCTGAATTAGTGTTTATATCTTAAATTATTAAATGTTTTTATATATTAAAGGTTCTTAGTTTTATATCTACCAGTGTAACTTTATTATGAAAATATTATCTGTGTATCTATCTCTATACCACACTTCATTTATTCATTCACTCATTCATTCAATCATTCATCTATTCATTCACCTAATTAACCTACTAGAAATGTTGCATAATTTATATTGTATTCATATATAAAGTCTGGGATTTGGTTTGGTTTAACATAAAATTCTAAAAGTTTTGTTTCTTTCTAAATATTTTTTAGCAGGTAGGAGAGTTTATTCATGATAAAAGATAAATGACAAAATATATGATAAAACTATTTTGTTTGTTTGACTTTTGACAGAAATAGAAACAGGAAAATATAATATAATAATATAATTTATTGGCCAACAAGAGAGTCTCTTTGACTAGTCTCAGACCAACTTAATCATACTAAGACTTGAAATGTTACAGAGATACTTTCTACTACATAACAAAATATATTATGACTTAAAAAATTTTTAAACTAATCAGAGGAAGCAGAGATCAGGATATGTAAAAACTTCATATGCAATAAAGAAAATATCACAATTTAATGGGAAAAGAATTGGCTATTCTAAACACCCTGTTGGGAAAACTGTCTATATACTGAGAAAATAAATGTGAACTTAGATCCTCATCTCCGACTCTATATAAAAAAAGTCCAATTGAAGAATGAATTTGAAAGGAAAAATTAAGAAAAATATAAATAAAGTCAATAACACCTAAGTTTATAGAAAAAAAAACTATAATGTGAGAAAAAATATCAGAATGGGAAAAAAATATTTCCAAAAATTAGGAAAGAAATAACAAAAGAAAAAAATGACCATCTATAATTTAATATAGCATGCAAACTGAAAGGCATAATTACAACTATATTTGCAATATGTATGACAGAATGTTAAGTAATCTTATATACTAAGATCTTATAAATGAGTAAGAAATATATATGCAAATCAACAAGATGGAAAGAAACATGATATCATGAAACAAATATAAAACTCAGTAGTAAATAAACTCACATGTATACATTAATTATATTGTATGAAGCCAGTTGGGATTATGGGAAGGCTGTCAAAGGCATGGGACTGCAGCCTTTCTGGGAAACAATATGATGCTGTGCCAGGAGCATTAAAGATAATTGCACTTTTGATCTTAAAATTTCACTACTGCTACTATCAACGTATCTTTAAAAATCATTAAAGAGTCATAAATATTTATATTCAAGGATGATCAAAACATAATTCCTTTAACAATATAACAGTAAAAATAATCTATCTTTCTCACTATATGGCTATAGTGAAGTAATACTGTATCTCTACAATGGAAATGCTGCCATAAAAATCATAATTTCTGTAAATGTTACGTGATCTGTGTAAACGTTGATGATATAATTTGAATAAAAATAAACTAAATCTATTCACATAAAACATTTTTAAAAATTCTTCATAAATGGTTAGATAGATGGGTAGATAGATAAATAAAAGCCTGGATAAAATAAACATATTAATACTGACCATTTCTTGATGATGATATTATAATTGCTTTTTATTTTTTAATTCAGTTATAATAAAAATTAAATATTTTAAAATAAATATTTTAGATAAATGAAAATGTGTCACCCTCTTTCTGTCCTCTTATGCCCCCATATCCCAGAAGGACTCTAAATGTGAACTAACACTGAATGAACAGAATTGGAAATTAATGCATTTGATCCTGAAAGAGCTTGCTTTTTTCTCAGACTACCTACTCACCTTTACAATTTGTGAACATATATGGCTCATGAACTAGACCCAAGACCCATCAAGAGCATGAAACTGTTTACTTCCACCCTTTCTCAGCTGCCCCCACTTCTTCCTGTCACAATTTACAGTCATTACAGCAGCCAAAGAGGTCCTTTTAAAATTTAAATCAAACTAAACCCTCAGTTCAAAATTCTCTGATGGTGTTTATTCAGAATAAAAGCTAAAATTCTTACAATGGCTTATAATACTGCCGTGATTCGACCCACTACTCTCACCCCTCAACTTCTAATATTATCCCCCTCGTTCACTCTACTGCAACTTCTTTAGTCTCTTTCCTGATCTGAATTCTGTCCCAAAGTGCTCCCACTACAGAGCCTTAACATACTGGTTGTTCTTTTTGCCTGGAACACTTGTTTAAACCACTCCACTTAAAATCGCAACTTCCTAGTTCTCCCAGTCCCTTTTATTTCATATTATTTTTCTGACAAGCACTCATCACCTAATGAACTTTAGAATTTACTTATATATTGTGTTTTTGTCTGTCTTTTTCCACTTGAAAGTTCAATAAGGCCTAGAATTGTTTCTTCTGTCTATTATTATCTCCAGTGCCTAGAATAGTGCTTGACTTGTAGGAAGGGATCAATTACATTTGTTGACTAAATAAAAGTTTATAGTTCCAGCTCCTAGCATAGGGGCTGGCACACAGACACAGTATGGATTCAATAAATGTTTTTAATAAAATAAAAATAAAAATCACTTTATATCAATTGTTTCCCTTTATCAGTTTACAATTTATTTTCTGCTTCCCTTTCCTCGAAAAGCTATACTAACATGAGACCAAATGGGCAAAAAGAGCTAAATCACTGCATTCAACTGTGTAGTACCAAATCTTATTTAATGTAATAACTGTTTCCTCAGTTGAGATGTAAAATTTAGAATGAAAGAAGTATTTATTTTAAGCATTAAATTAAAAAAAAATTTTCTTTTGGTAGAATACTAGCAGAGATCTCTTATCTCAGCAGGTATTTGCACGTATTTTTTTGTCTTTATATTTTCATTTATAGGGTAAATATATACAATACTTATATTTCCTCAATAATTTACTTCCAAGGAAATGTCTCTCCCACCCAAGATACTGTTATTAAATTAGAAAAAAAATAATGACAAATGAAAGTAGCAAAGTTAAAAGCTGCTTGTTTAATTAAGAATAAGTTGTCTTTACACAATAGGAAAAACCTAAGCCAGTCAAGGTTTCTAAGACTTTCTGTAAATCAGAGTAAATAACTCATGCACCACCATAACTCATATACCTAGAATGCTTGGATTTACTCTAGTTCCAATAAGACAGTAAAAATATAAGAGACAGAATAGAGAAGTACAACCAAGTGTTATCTAATATGCTAGTTACTTAAGCACTGTTGTGGTCCCCAACCTAATTCCATGAAGGACAGCAAGTTGCACTCACAGATGCTTCGGGCTCCTGGGACCTTGTAGAATCCTTCTGACAAGTGTCAAGTAGCCTCCATATGATACTGTATGTTGTCTGACTTACATCAAAGAGAAAGTTACTTTGAAAGGTGTCTGATTTATCCTCACAAATCTTAAAACTGGGTCAGTCTCTATATGCGGGTCTAGCTCATCAGCCTTGTTTTCATTCTATTCCAAAGAAGCTTGGGCTTAATTTACAATTCAGTAAGGCAGAGACCAGTTTATCTTATAGTCCATCTAGTGAAAATATTTCCACGCCAAACCCTAAAGGCCAACTAGTCAAGATAAGATTCTTGCCAAGTGTTCAGAAAATCTAATTTCTCAAGGAGTAGCAAAGGACAGTACAGTGACATGCCCTAATTTACATCATAGATCCACATTCTCAGCAATTCTCTTGAATGAGGCTTTAACAAGATTGCCACTTAGAAATAAGGAATGCTGAAAAGGTAGAACTATGAGGAGATGGCTCTTTGTTTACCTGAGAAGATTCTCCTGATACCATTAGCTTATTCCTGTTCACAGAGAGTGAACTGTTCAGCTTCAAAGTAGGTACACTTTGAGTCTTATCCTGGATAAATTTACTAAAATAATATATTGCCTGGTCATCAATAGATTATTTTGTGAAAATAACTATATACTGAACTATACTTTCACTGCCAAATAATAGACAAAATCAAGAGATTATTTATCTTATGCTTTGATATAATTGTGTAATTAGCCTAAAATTGCATGATACTATTTTTGCATAAAAACAATGGACAATTCCAGAAAAAGAACTGTAAAAATAGAATATTTAAAGTAGACTTAGAGGGAACATCTGTTTAGCTCAATAGTTTATTTATATGATTAAAATCCTACCTAGTTATTGTCCTCGGGAATGCAATATAAGCTCTCTATTTAAATCTAAAAGTGGAATTCTCAAAATCAACAATAATTTTTTTTTTCTTTCTTAACATAAAACATTTTAAACTACCTACATTTCTGTATTTGACATAGGCGGATGATGTGACCTGTGGTTCATTAGACTGTAAAAAAAAGCCACAATCCCCAAGACAACAAAAAGCTAAACATCTGGAGAAAATCTAGTACCCAAAGATGGATTATACAATGTGGTAACAGGTGGTGCTAAGAACTATTAAGCGGATTTTAATAAAAAGGGCAAATACCTCCAATTCCATTTCTTCCAATAAATTCCTTTAAGCAGGTGCAAGGGTGAAGCAGAATTAGTTTCCTTGTGCTAAGTATTAAAGAGCTTTTTTTTTTTCTTTTGAGAATCTTTTAGATGGCATTACTCTAATTAAAATATCACTGTATAGTATGTTTTAATTTTGTCATTCAAGAGAAATGTAAATAGTGCATTATCGAAGTGGCCAAATATCTGAAACAACTGTCTACATGTTGACAGATAAAATGGATGAAAATAAACCAGTCTAAATGTATAAATACGTTTTCTTCTAAATGGAGTTGAAATTTGTTTTGAACTAAATCCAAACAATAAAGACATCTTATGAAAACAGCTTTTAAAAATAAAATGAAAATCTTAATTCTCAGAGTAAGAATTTTATCTCAGGCTGACCACTTAAATTTCTCAGGCCTCAGTTTTCTCAGCTCTAAAGTAAAAATCAGAGGCAACCTCATCTCTTATTAAAATATGTCATAATTATAAGACTTTGGGCAATTTTTTTAAAATATGTAAATAGTCAGCTTTCTCATCTTTGAATCCAGGATAGGAAAATAATATGAGAATAAGACAGGAGGTAGACATTTGAATAAAGCAAGATTGATAACGCAATAATAAATGGAGGTCAAGTTTTAATTACTTATAAAGAAGGAAAACTCTGAGGTTAATAGAACCTGAAATATTGTCTGGGTACTTAAATACTATAATTACTTATATCTCTTTATAATTTTAATACTTTAAATTAACATCTATAAACTGATTTTATTTCGTATCTGAAACAAAATACTTCTCAAATTGTTTTTAAGTGATTATGTGTTTTCTTTCTTCAAGAAGTCCTTTAATTCAAGTGGTCTAATTTGTATATCACATAATTTTAGATTATTTAATTCGCATCCATTACTTTACAGTAAAATTATCAATGTAGAATTTTATTTATTTCCTTACATCTCTGTGTGGTTCCTAATGTGAGCTACGATTCGACTTCAGAAATACTGCTTGCCACATTGCTAAATTCTCTACATATATATTTCTGAAAGAGTACATATCTGCTTCACCACATAACAATTTCTATTAATGCATTTCCCCATGAAATAAAAAAAATTACATATATATTTGTAAATATGAAATTCAGAAACATCGTACCTCTCTGGTTCTAAGCTATTTTAAGAAGAGAGGTTCACAGCAATTCAAGGCCTTGTTCAACTGCTAATGTTTTCAAATTGCCAGAAAATTTTCTCAAAAGCAAACCATAATGAATCTGATCTTTGTTTCATTCTTCTTAGATAGTCTCTCATCTCACAACCTGAGAAACTCACAATGAGAGTGAGAAAGTTACTACTATTCAATGAAAATGATTAGAGGAGCCCTGTGAATTCTTTGAGCGAATAATAAGACAGCAAGTATTTGGTGGTGCTTAAAAGAACACTGCTGAGATGCAGGACAAGAATGGGGCACTGAAAATATTTCAAGATTCAGCCCTTTCATTTAGAATTAGAGTTTCCTTTTCATTCCAAAGAAGTTGTTATTTTCTATACTAATATAACAAAAATTGCAATATTGCATCTATTTTTATAACCACAAAGAATGATGGACATTTTTTTTAAAATCTGACAATACCATGCCAAAATAACACATTTATTCAGTGAGGAAAAACAAACAAACAAGAGATTTTACACTGTAGCTTATCTACTATCTTTTCTCCAACCCTTATAGTTACTCTGTATCTTGTTCCTTTACTTTCTCTTTTTTCTTTTTTTTTTTTTGGCTTTCTTTTTCCATCACTTCTGAATGAAACAAAGAAGAAATATGCCCTCTGTCTTCAAGAAGCTTAGAATTCATAAAAAAAATAATTTAAATAAACTGCAGTTAGCATTATGAGAAGATAGAAACAAAGTCATCACCAAATGAGACCATGAGGAGTTAGCTGGAGCCAGGTGAACAGAAATGAGATCCTAGGTGAAGGCCCAGAGGCAGAAGAGAGTGTGGATGTTCTTTCTTCCTGGATGTTCTTCCTAGATATTCTTCCTGGATGTTCATCACTATGTATTTCCCAGCTTCTCACCCTTGCATTTAGGACTGTGTGACCCTTTCTCACCTATAGAATATGAGCAGAAATGATGTGTGTCACTTGTGAGCCAAGGTCTACCCCCTCTTTTCCTTTATCAGTTAGATACAAAAAAATTACAAGTCCCAGAAAAGACAGCCACAGTTGGGAAGAACCAAGATTCTTGAGGCAGTATTAGGAAAATGGTCCTCTAACAAGAACCTTTTTATGAACTATTACCTAAACAAAAAATATACCTCCATTGTGTTTGAGCCATTACACATTTGACCTACCTCAAGTAAGTGGGAGGCCTTACAGGTCAGGTTAAAGAGTTTGGTCTTTATCTTAAGAGCAATAGGGAACCACTGAAGGAATTTAAACTGGGAAATGTCATGACCACAAAACTGATTATCCTCAATTAACTCTATTTGTAATGAAGGAACAGCCATTGTTTCTAATAATTTAGATAATTTCCTACAGGTTACTGTTCCTCTCACATGATGAATAATAATGTGGTATGATTTACTCAAATAGTTTTAGTAAATTACAGTCTAGATAAAATAATAATCATAAATGACTAGGGCCTGAAAGGATATAATGGATTACTCTGTCAAAGCCCCTTATTGTGCGAAAAAGGAAAGACCACAAAAGTGAGGTGCTTACCCAAGGTCACCTAGAGATGTTAAGAGCAGAGTGGGAGATCAAGAACTATAGACAAGTTCTCTTGCTCTCACTCTTAGACTCTTTCCACTATGCCATAGTTTAATTCCTTTAGCTCTAGTGCTTGCAACAGATTGGGTAACTCTGGGAAAATTAAAGGAATTAACCATTG
Organism: Pteropus medius; assembly: GCF_902729225.1. Taxonomy (NCBI): domain Eukaryota; kingdom Metazoa; phylum Chordata; class Mammalia; order Chiroptera; family Pteropodidae; genus Pteropus; species Pteropus medius. The sequence continues at coordinate 867,001 of NW_024353908.1, forward strand.
AAAAATTATAATTTTGACATTTGTGTTTTGTTTTTAAACTTAAAATCATTTGTATGTAATTTTAGGAATATAGAAAAAGTACAATATTGTTTCTGCTACCTTTGTTTAACTTATGTTTTGTTGAACAGAAATAAATGAAATATTTTAACATGTTATATCTTCTTGCAAGAAACATCTCCATCAGTTAAAGAAAAATATTTTGACTACAATTTTCTATCTTTGTTTTATAGTTTTATGTTTTTACAATTTGAAATTTCCTATATTTTCTTTTCTGAACTCATTTTATGGCCACGAAGGGAATCACCACAACTTTTAAGCCATTAGTAAAATAACATGAAACTGAATTGACTTAGATTGGCATTTTGCTTATGGTGTCTATTAAGAACTAAAGAGCATTATGTCAAGAAAGTTGCTTTGAATTTTCCTCAGGAAACTCAAGGCCTGTGGCTGTTGGTGTTGAAAGATGACAGAAATATATCTATCAGCAAATATGAGTGTAAAAGTGTTGCATCTATCAAAGAAAAATGAAAGAATGTTAGAGTAACTGACAAACAAGGAATAGAGAAACTATAATAAAGCGCATAATGGCAATATAAAAAAAGTAGTACCTAATACGAACTTTTATTTCATTGATATTAATTTTGCGTCAATAAAAATCCAAAGGATGGAAAATCATCTTAGTCCCTAATGGTGAATTGGAAATAAATGAAAATAATATAAGTTAAAACTAGCCAATTGTACATTTACATTTAGTTCTATATCCTCTAATCTCTAAAAAAACAAAAGCACAATCTGTAAGTCATTGTAAATAAACAAATCAATCATTTTATAGTAAGATAAAGTATCGGTAAGTATAGATGTTCCATTAATATATAGAAATCATTTCCAAATAAGCTTGAAATATCAAATGAATCTAATCTTTCAACATTGTATGGCTCATAATGATAGGTTCAAGAATAAGTTATATCTACCCATCTAGACTTAGAAAGTGATTTTAAAAATGAATACTCATACTAAGAATGGTAAATGAATATTGATGATATGTACAATAGCCACATCTGAGAGAACAGCAAATTGACAAGGGTTGGGAGATGCAGGAATTGAGGAAAGAGAGGAAGCATCCAAAGTAGGTCTAACTTTGGGCAACAAACTTGCCTGTGCTTCTTTTTCCTTATTGCTAAACTGGACACAATCATAACTATCTTATAAGTTTTATCTGAGAATTAGAAATTTTATACATGCACACATAAACTAAACACATAATTTCTGGCATTGCATCTATCACATAGTAGACATCTAAAATATGGTAGTTTTATTACCATAATTATTGGCATTAGTATTATTATTATCACATTAAGTTGGTCAAAGTTAGTCATGATTTCTTTTAGAATGAATCAAGTGGTGAGTGATGACAATGAATATTTAACAGAATGGTCACTACTTGAAGAGATATGAATTTGTAATTATATCCTATATATAATCATCACTATTAGGTAAAAAAAAATACAAAGATTTTTATTTCTCTACTAAGATTAAAAATAAATGACATTATGCTACAAAGTATGGTCAACAATCACTTGCTTATTTCATAAGGACAAAGATAATATGCTACAGCTGTTATCTGAAGTTTCAGCACCTTTTGTTAAAGCTGTATAAAAGTGCTCTTCATCTAACAACAATGAATAAAAGGTAGTTGATGAAAAGAATAAATGCTTCAAGCGTATTATTTCATGGTGTCCCTGGAGAGCATGGACAGAAAATTCAGGATAATCTATAAAAAGCAGGGTAAAGGGAGAGAGTCATGAAAGGGACCATGGGGCCATGGGGCCATGTGAATCCATGTGGAAAAATGATCAGTACTGGAGAAGGTTAAATTCTCAGTCCCTGAAGTCTTGCTGTTGTGGCTAGAGCCCAAGAAAGCTAATGAAAGAAAAGAGCACTGACAACTCCTGCTGCTTCGACAGGAGCTTACCACCTCATTACTGGCCAGATTCTTACAACCAAAAGAAAAGAATACTTCTGCCAAGGAAAAGAGTAAGTGCTAGAGTGAATCATCCAAGCAAGACATTGCTAATATTGGGTGAAGATCAAAGTAATATCAAACAAAAGAAACCGGGCAAGAAATAGCTGAGCCAAGAGCTATGACCACAAGCTAGACAACTATCCAAATCCTAGGCAGGAAAGATGGAAGGGACAAGTTAAATCCCTAGTCCTGTCTGCCAAACAGGAAAAAGTAAATGAAGTGGCACCATCTGCTCACTTTCCCAGAAGAGAGAATTTCAACTTCTCATGGTTAGCAATGCGAACATTTTCAAAAGCATTACTCTAATTACGAATGATTAGAAATGATTCCTAGAAGTGAAGACTTAACTTGCAGTGTGCCTGACTAATGAACATTTTCTGCACTTTCCACTACACTTTAGGCTGACTTCGAAATCACTGGCAAGAGACAGTTTCTGAGGTTTTAAAATAATCCTCTTAAATATAATAAGATGCTTCACTTCTTCTAATTTTCTAAACATACAAATAGATGCATGTATTTTTTTAAGCACAATGGGAAATCACTAGGCTCTTTCAGAACTAGCAGATACAGATTTTGTTGTTATTTCAGTTGTTGGAATGTGTGTGGGTGGGCTTGTATTTGTGTGTGCATGCCAAACTGCTGGGAGCGGGGGTTTATCAACTAAAATTAATTGTTTAAAGTTAAATTTATGATAGTACTTTCTATGGAGTTATAGTTCCTTGTTATAGATTTAAATTCTAGTAACATCTCTATTAGGAGTAAAACCATAGCTACACTCCACTAAAAACTGACAATACTGAGTGTTGATGGAGAAGTGGAGCAACTAGAACTCATACATTGCTGGTGGGTGTCAGTTTGGAAAACTATAACATACTATGTGGCATAGTTGAGTACAGACAGAGACCACACGACTGCCATATTATAAAATATTTACTGTATTTGCCTTTGTTAGAAAAGGTTTATGACCTCTGCTCTCCAGTAATAAAAACAAATTAAGAATTGCTATAGTTAACAACATAAATGAATCTCAAAAATAAAATTTTGAGTGAATGCAGCCAGACATAATAGAAAACTCACTTTTTGATTCCATTTTTATAACATTCAAAAGCAAGCCCAATGAATCTATGATAATAGAGGTCAGAAAATGTTTACTTTTGTGGGGGATTGAGGTCATGGTGGAGGCTTCTGGTTCTGTCTCCATGTGGATGATGATTTTACAGATATGTTTATTTATAAAAACTCACAATTTTTAAATTTTCCTTTCTATTTTATTTCAATGATACTTTACTTAGACAAGTAAAAAATAAGTTAATCAAAAGTGAAAAAATGGAGGCAATATCATGTTTGTTGATAGTTGCTTAAGATATTTTCAATATTTTATCTCCCCATAGTGTTCTTTGTATAGAAAAGAGTAAATAAATATTAAATCACATCGACAAAAAATAAAACCATGGACATTAAGGATACAGAATATTTTAAAGTTGAAATTTATAAAGATAAAAATAGAAAATAAACACATTATCATAGGTACTTATTTACTATGTGTGTGTATGTGGGTGTGGTTGTGTGTGTGCCATTGGGATATATATGCCATTGGGATATACACACACACGCGCACACGCACACACATACACCCCACATACACAAACACATAGTCCACACACATACACCCCACATACACAAACACATAGTCCACTTTTTTTAATGTTAGTGGACTATTAATGTAATTTCTACATATAGAATATAGAAATTTAAAAGTGAAATTCAGTGTTCTAAACTTTGATCATCCATAATTTCTTCCAAAAGAGGGCATTTTGACGATTAGATTATACCTAGAAATTGTGTGATAAATTAATAACAAATCAGGAACAAAATCAAGTGATGATCTAATCTTTTGAAGACAGAGTGCCTAAATTTTGGCTAGAAGGATTCAGGATAGCTAGAAAATTGCAAGTACTTCCATATGATCAGAATAAGAGAAGCACGCAGCATACACACACACACACACACACACACACACACACTGACAGCTATTCAGACACAGACAATTCTGGAATGTCTAGTTTATGAACATTGTAGATTATCTGTTTCTTTTTCTTCACCCATCTAGAAAAGAACTCACACTTTGTAAATTGAAATCCAAGTCCTTCTTTTTGTAAATTATCTGCTCATGCAACTGTAAGTTCCATGAAGACAGAGATACGTGTGTTTGTTCAATATTATTTTTCCAAAGCCAGTATAGTACCTGAAAATAGCAGGAGGTCAATTAATATCCATTATATGAAAATATATACATATGTACATACATACATACATACATACATACATATAAAATCGACCCTAAGTAACTGCAAAAGAGCCAGCAGATAAAAGAAACTTTAAAAAATATGTAATCTATTAAATAAGATGTAAAATACACAAAGGTAGGAAAAAAAAATAAGGGCATTTTAGATTGTAGAAACCCTTGTTTTCTTATCTTAAACGACAAATTGAATTTAATTAGGAAAAATTAATTAAGAAACAAATATTAGCAGCAGCTACTTGAGAATGATAGTTAAAAGTAATGAGTGTTCTTTGTATTCTTAGGAATTCTTCAAGCATTCTACAATAAGGTTTATTGTTTTATAATCAGAAAAAAGAAAAAATAAGGAAATCAAAACACTTATTTCAACAAATATTTACTTATTGAGTAGTATATGCTAGGCAATGCTCAGATACCTACATATATTTTAAAACCAAGATCTCTACTACTTGTAGCTTAGACTTATGGGGTAGACAGACATAAAAATGAACCATTATAATTATTATAATGAATGCTATAGGTGTCTTTATTAAGCACTACAGATAAAGCAGTCAACTGTGTGTGTGTGTGTGTGTGTTTGTATGTGTGTGTGTGTGTGTGTGTGTGTGTGCATGCTAGTGCTAAGAGGCCTGGGAATTTTCATAGAGCAGGTGATCAATAAAATGTTTAATTCAAGGTAAGATTTATAGAAAAATACTAAATTAATTACTGTTTAGTAATAATAATTTTTAAACAATTTCTTTGTTGTTTAGTAAAATTGTAAGAGCTTTAAAGAACAATCAAATAAACAAACTAACCATTTACAATTTAAATAATAATAATAATAATGAAGCAATAAAAAAATAATGGAAGTATTCATAGATGAAAAAAGGAAGGTTTTTTGTTTATTTTTCAGGAAACTGATATTAATTTAAAATGGATGTTTTTATGTCAGTAGCTCCAAATATTTTTTGAAAGTAATTATTGTTTTTAGTAATCAATACTATGATAGAATAATCTCATAAACCCATAAATTTACCAGAATTATGTGAAAGTAAGAGTTAAATTTTCCATTTGTTTATTAAGAAAACAAAAGTGCAAGAGAGAGTGATTAAGCATAAAAGGTATAAAAAAATCATCGTTTTGAAAATGAGACTGATTATATCAATGCTCTAGATGAAATGCAAACATTTTAAATATATTCAGCTTAATGAAGAAAACTTTTGAACATTTAACTGATATAAGGAGTTAGGTGTCAACTGATTTCAGGCAGTGACTTTCATTCCATCTTTTCAAGTGCTTAAATATGAAAACATTTTTATGGTGATTTTTTATAAATGATTTTCTGTGTTTTACAGATATTCCAAACATTTGAACAAATGAAATAGGATGATGTCTTTGTTGCTCAATTAATTTAAACTAATATTTAAAGTTCATTTATTATATAAAAGCTGTGGTTATGCAATAAAAAACATCATGTAGCCATTTTGCCTCCAGAAGTCAATTATTGAAGTATGTCATGATTTAACTCTCAGAACATCATGAATGATGAAGGTTAATAAGCCACAAAAAAGAGCTTTGCTCTTCACAAGCCAGGGTTTTGGACAGCAAATGGTCTACAATGGTAGTGAGTGTTTTAGAAGACTTATCTTTTCTAGGTTTATTTGGAATATATTAGGCACCTGTCTTAGCATCTAGGCCACCAAGATGTAATATCTACAATAATAATGAACAAATCAACAAAGCCATTTTGTGCATAATGACTTGTATTTTGATGTTTACCATGACAAGCTTGCTTCAGAATTATCTCTGATTCTCCAGGTGGCTTTTAGATGTAATTGTATATTCTTCACATTTATCGTGTCCTCAACTAGGGTTAGCAATAATAATTGTTATAGTATTAATGAAATGTAACAGATGGATTTGGGACAAAGAGTATATAGTCTGAAGATGCCGTAGATGTTAACTAAAACTTGAAAAGAGATATATTCTATACCTCCCATCTATAAGCATCATAGTGTAATATAGAGATTTGGGGCCATTCTTTCAAATTCAAATATAAATTAATCTGACTTATCAGATATACTACCAAAATAATTTTCACCGAGACCTTAAGTGAACCTCAGACGAATCTCATTCCTCAGCTCTCCTACTCATAACAGATTTTCCTAGATGCCTTTATGATCTGGATCTCACCAAAGAATGTTTACAGCAACTTGCCACAAAGAGGAAGTCTACCATGAACTCTTGTTTTACTTGCCTATCAGGAAAAGGTCACTAAACTTCTACTTCAGAATTCCATGAAGAACAAATGCTTCTGCTATCTAATACAATATCGCTCTAGTTCCCTGCTCTGCCCCTTAGATGAATGAACCAGAGGCCTGGATAAAATTTTATGTCCTAAAATGCATCTTAGAAAGTCAAGTTTACAAGTAAGCTAGGTTTGAAAAAGTCTGCATATATTTTCAGAGTAAATTGAAAAATCAACCTTTAACAAAACTGAAAATGAAAGATTTAAGAGCAAAGCATTATTATCCATGCCAGATTTATAATTTCTTTTAAAGAGGAAGTGAATTAGCTGTCATATCCCAGATAAAGCAAATTAATTCCCAAGCAGTGAGCAAATCTTTAGAGAAGGTCCTCTACCACCCAGTCCCGTGCATCAAGAGAACCTCTGTCCAGCTCTACACTCAGTGGGGGCCTCATCTGCCCTCTCTCTACCCCCTCCACTAGTCTCCATCAGTTCTAAGAAAACTAAACAATGGCATTACGATATGGTCATTTATTAGCTATTGAAGATTTCTAGGTCTCTTTAAATAATTTTATCACAGATGCACATAATTTTAAGCATAACGTGTTGTAAATTTTTTTAAAAAATGATAGCTGTAGAGTACATTTTATTATACTCTATTATTATATAATATGTAAGTATATATTATTATATTTACTCTTATGTTATATAAATGCAGCCTTATAATGATAATTATAATTATAATTATAGCCGTAATCATAGTATAGAGCCTCTTACTGCAATTACTCTAACCCAATTACTCTTGGTTTCATATTAATCTCAAGTATGAACCTTCTGTGTGTCAGATGTAGGGATAGAACAATGAGAATTTAGGCAGTATTTTTATGGCTCTCATATTCTAGAGGAGGAGACAGGCAAATAAGTGAATGGACAAAGAAAGATCTGATGATATGAGCTGTGAAGGCAACAAAATTGGGTGATGCCATTCAGCCTAGAGAGCAATTGGATTGAGAGGGGAAGGAGTACTATATTAGGCTGGATAATCCAAAAGACCTCTCTGGGATGCAGAAATGGTATAATTTCTGAATGATGAGGAGGAGGCAGTCATGGGCTGATATGGCAGAGATAAGGTCATAAAAGGGAAGATCATGAAGAAATCCTGGGTGTCTTCATGCTTAGTGTGTCCTGGAAATAGGCAGGAAGCCAGTGAGTGCAGAGAGCCAGGACATCTTTGTATGAGAACAAATCAAAGGAATAAAAAGTTCACAGTGAAATTAAGAAGAGATTTTTAAATCTAAAATTTTAAATTTGATAAAGCTATTGATGGATTCTGTGATCAGATATAACATGAAATAATTTGTCTCTTTATGTGTGCAGAATAGATTATAAAGGCAGTGTAGCATGCAAGGTGAAGATAATTCAGAGGCTAAGTGATCAATATTAGATGTTTATATTGAGGCCAGTAGAGGAAATAGATGGAGGGCATCCTAGAAGAGAGCCAGTAAGGCTTACTGACCAGTTAGTTGTAGGAGCTAAGGTGCCTCAAGACTTCAGTGAGCCTTGTGTAATAATTGCCTTTAAGAAGAATGATTAGTGACATTTATGTGCTCAACCTTCTATGTAGATACTTTTTGTATTTCTCTACCTAATCCAAGATAAAGGTAATAAAGGTTAAAATTTTATGTTTGCAATGAATGAAACAATGGAAAATTATGAATATTCCAATTACTTGAAAGTCTTGTCAAGTTACAATAAAAAATTTTGTCAGTGTCTGGGCATCACCTTAGAGAAGATAAGAGAACTGGACTAGGAAAAAAAAGGAACAGGCCATATAAATGAAGAGAACAAAAATCTTTCAGTTTCAAGATATAAAGTAAAGAGATAATAAAGTTTGCGAATAGAAGAATTATTTGTTTCTAATAAGCATATGTATTCAAACCAATCTCAAGAAATAATCAATAAAAACAGTGCAAGCAAGGTTACTGACAATGGCTAACTCTAACAACAGGAATAGAACACGCCAGGAATTTCAACAATCTAGAATAAACAAAATAACTAAAGATATTTTTCTGTATGAGCATAATTTTTTCAAGATATTCTCTCAAACAATGGCTTACATAAAAAGAAGAAGAAAATGGATTAGTAATTTAAATGTGGTGTGAGTATAGACCACTGGGGGTGGATTACATAAGGAAGGCAGAAAATCAGGGAAAGAAAATCTCCTTTACAGATTCAATGATTTCTTTAAAATTAAAGGGGACAATTGCTTAGAAATCTGGTGTGAATATCACTTTGGTCTTTTTTTATTAATACCATAATAAGATGACTAATCTCTTTACTAAGTTGGACCACTTCCCTTAAATTTAAAAACTACTAAAAGTTATTAGTTTAGAAACATTTTTATTAAAACTTCCACAGATCCCAAGCTTCCAGTTCTTTTTTTTTTTTTTTTTTTTTTTTTTGGCAACTGTTGATTGGGAAGATGGTGGTATGGAAGAAAAGAGAGAAGGTTAAAAAAAAGCAAGGAAATACAAAAGAGCGACATTCTTTTCCTTAGGAAATGATATTTGTAATTAAGTGGTTTATAAGTTTTTATCTTTCTTTTTATAATAGAGTAAAATATTAAGGAGTATTAGCTTTAGAGATAGATTCTTGCATCAAAAAATATTAGTATGTATAGACTTAGTCTTATTTTTACTTGGTTAAACACAATTTCTCCAAACAAAAACAGTAAACAATAAAAAAGGGAAATTAGCAACACACACACACACACACACACACACACACACAAAACAGTTCTAGGCTGCATTTTTATACTTGAGTCTGAAAAAGGCTCAACCTATATAGCATTTAATTTATGTTTATTTAAGCTTAAAATTTAAACATCTGTTCCTTGGGTGGTAAATAAAAGTTATTTTTTGGAGATATTGGTGTTTTTGAACATTTGATCTTTCCATATATATTCATAATTTCAAGGAAAATATTTTACCAGGAAAATTATATTGAAGCACAACCATTTATAAAACTCATGCAAAGGATTCAAAGCTCAGCATGTTGCAAGAATGAACTATAAACAGTTGTATCATTATGAAGTCTACTTTGCTAAATCTCAACTCTTGTTCTCTATCTTCCAAACCAGCTGAATAAATGAAAGCCGTCTTTAGCGCCGTCCGTAGCAACCACATTCTAATGCTCAAGAACGCAAGTGCAACAATACGTAACATACCAAAGCAATAAAATAATAAAAAAATTGTTGGAACAAATTACATCTATTCTGGGAAAACTGGAACAAGAAGATAGGAGACTCTTGTTCTCAGTTTTATGGAAAAGGTACAAAGTGAATAAAATGCCCCTTGGTGCCTTTGTTTAAAATACAAAAATAAGTGCGCATCCTAAAATAAACTTCAATCCAGCTATAAAAAGCCTTTTTATACCTGCCATTGTTTGGTATTATACACTTTTTTATATACTCTTTTTTTTTTACACTCTATACATTTTAACTTTAAAGAAGGAAAATAATTATGGAAATATTTAGGTACGGCAAAACATTAGAGAATTTGGAAAATTTGTATTCCAAGAGAGAAATGGCAGTAAAAGATGTTTTGAGAATAAATGATAATCTTGCAAACTCAAATTAGAGATGGTAGGTACTCATTAGTAGAGTTTTTGCCACCATCAGAGTTATGTTATCAGTAATGTTAAAGCTAACTGAGATCTCGGTAAAGGACACAGTTGGGACTTGTTTCTAGCAAAATGCAGTATGCTCTTTGAAAGGTAGGGGTCCTTCCAAAGGGAATTATACCTTGCCAAAAAGCTAATTTGTATGAGCTTTCCCCCATCCCAAGCTCCCCGGCAACTCTCCCCTTTGCTTGGCACCATGCAGCATCAACACGTGATGTTTTGGACTGGCTGATTGAGTTTATTGAACATAAAGCCTTGGCAGTGGCAATTATCCTGGCAGTAACAGAAGCCAGGAAACATATACTAGTAAATGGATCTCATTTTAATCACGGTACATAGTGTTTGCTTGATTTATCCCATATCACAACAAGCTCCAACGTGGCAACAAGACTCTGCACTCAGTTGCCATGTTGAACAAAAGTGCTAAGGTTGAACTTTGCTTACTTTGCCAATGTACAGTTTCCTACAAGCACTTTTGCCTTCTTTATTTGTTTCTGTTATTTTTGTTTCTTAGAGTTCAATGATAATGATTGAACAGATTCAACTTTGTTTAATTTTTAGAAATAGTAGCTATTTCTGTTTGAACCACAAGCTATCTTTAATAGAATTTTTAAATAGAGATTAAAAATTATTATTCTGAAGTAGTTTCTTGCTCCATTAACTTTTTATGTAGTCTAAATCTTTTTTTGACTCCATTCATATTTCTTTAAACATAGTACCTCATACTATTTATTTGGTTGGGTTAATACAATTAAAGTACTTAAAATTGCACTAGAACATAATATATACTCAACGACTGTTAGCTTTTGCTACTATTTAATCATATATTAGTTTTTTGTTAATATTCGTCTCAACCTTAGACTGCGTACCATTTGTGCTCACTTGTTAATTTGTATTCCAAGTGCCTAGCAAATATATTGCGCTTAACCATATTTGTCAGCCCGTAGCAAATAATCATCATCATCACTGTCATTATAAAAAAATACTGCACTATTATCACTATAAAAATAATGCTTTAATACTAAAGGAAGTAAAAGAGACACAGTCTCTCACCACTGGGATGCACATTTACTAAAGGTCAACTAGAAATAGGAGAGACAAAGATGAGAAATGGCTTAGAATTCTACAATTTTGCAGACTGACCAGAAAAAAAAAGAGACAGAGAAGTAAATGAATTACAACATGATATTATAGATCCTAATTAAAAGTTCATAACTTATTTTCAATTTGTTCTGAGAGTGATAAATAAGAAGTTTTGTGGACTCTATTTTACACATTTGAGGAGCAGGGAACAGAAAAAAATAACCTTTACTAAACATCTATTATATACCCTGTACCACAGTCAAAATTTTATAGTGTTTATCCTTATATAATGTGAAATAGATGTTATTATTTTTTTAAAAGTTTTGAAAATTGTGGACAGAAATTGTTTAAGCTCCTTGGTGGCTTAGTTAGCAAGTGACTGAGCAAGGATTAAAACAAGGAAGGTCACATTCACACTTGACATACTATAATGATCTTTTTAAAGTTTTCATGTGGCTAAGCTACAGTCTGCCTTTATTCTATAAAATAGTAATCTACATGTTGTTTTAATGGTATTTTGTAAACATGATTAAAAGCCATAGACAATTAATTTTAATGTTATCCTAAGTAATATTGGTGAGTTTGATTCAGTCAGTTGAAAGCTCTTAAAATCAGAGCTGAGAATTCTCTGAAGAAGAAATTTCACATGTGGACAACAGCTTCAGTGCATGCCCAAGAGTTCTAGCCTGCCCTTCCTGATGGCTCACCCAATGAATTTCAGACTTGCCCATCTAGCCCCAAAACACATAAGCCAATTCCTTATAATAAATCTCTTAATATATATTTCTTACTGGTTCTACTTCTCTAGTTGAACCTTGACTAACACAGTTTTTGGTACCTGGAAGTACGATATTGCTATAATAAATACCTAAAAATGTGAAAGTATCTTCGAAACTAGGCAATCAGGAAAAGTTGGAAGAATTTCGAAAAACATATTTTTTAAAAAACCACAAAAACAAATCTAAATTGCCTTGAACATACTATTAGTAGAAATATAGGTGTTAATAACTCTTCTATTAAGGATTCAGAAGGAAATGAAGACCATAAAAGAGAAAATTTAAATCATTTTAGCAAATACCTAAATAGTAATGAGCAAACTCTTAGTCGATACATGGATGTTAAAGGTGCTGCTGGCGAGGACTCAGGAGGAGATAAGAAATCCAGTATTATAAACTAAAGAAAGGATAAAGTCTTGCTATATAGGCAGAATTATGTCCTAAAGTTATGTGGAAAACAGAATTTGGAAACAACAAAATTTGACATTCCAAATAAAGTGTCAAATTTGAGGCATTGTTTATTGCTGCTTATTATAAAATGCAAGAGCATTGAGAGAAATTGAGAAAAGAACAGTTAAACACAAAGAAACCAGAATTCGATGGCTTGGAAAATTCTCAACTATCATAATTGCAAAAGACCCTAAAATTAAGAGATTCCCCATCAGAAAAGTGGCTTATATGGGAAAAAATATCAAGAGAATAGCTATATGACCTTTAGCTAATACCCTAGGAAGGTAAATATGTAAGAATATTCAGTAACAAATATTCTTTGTGTGGCTTATAGATCCCTTCAGCCAGCTAGTCAGAAGACAAAAATAGAAATGGGATTATCTAGAAAATATCTGTGGAGGAGACTCTCTTCTATTGGTATGAATCTCCATGATGTACACAATAAACCTACAAGATTCTTGAGAATATTATACCAGATGAAACACTGCCAGCTAGAACTAAAAAGAACAGAGAGAGGACAAAATAAAAGAAGGCTTTCTGATCCCAAAATTTTTTTAAGGAAAGAAACAGGCTTGTAAAGCTATTCAGCAGCACGCATATGTTATTATTTATTTAAAAAAAAAAAAAGGGAAAGATGACTCACAATGTAGAGCCACAGGGTAGTGGGATAGAATCTGGAGCTCAGACTATAGAACCAAGAGCCTAGAGGCTAGCATTGCTATTCCTAGAAACCTAATACTGTTTGCCTGGCTGGATTTTGAAATTGTTTGGGATCAGTGACTCCTTTTTTTCTTTTTCTTTTGTATCTTTCTGAGAAGGAATGCCTATAACTACGATTCTATGCTAGAGTTTCTATTGCATTTTGGGAGCGGAGAACTTGTTCTCTAGTTTCACAGGTCCACAAATGGAGAGAAATTTTGCACTGGGATGCATTATACTTCTACCTAATTTAGATGATTTCCATGATGATTTGTTTAGGGGATGTTATGGTGACGAGAGTTACATAGACTTTGAACTTTGAATTGATGCTACATTGAGTTGAGATATTATGGATTTTTAATAGGGTGAATATGTTTTGTACACAGGATGGGTTTAAATCTTTAGGGTACAAAATATAAACTGTAATAGTAAAAATAATAGCCCTTCAAAGATGTCCACATTGTAATTTCTATAAACTATGAATACGGTACCTTATGTGGTAAAATGGACTTTCAAAATGTTATTAAACTAAGGACTTTGAGATGAAAAGATTATCTTAAATTATCTAATAGAGCCCAATGTTATCACAAGGGTCCTTAAAAGAGGAAAAGAGAAGAGAGACAGAGGGAGATTTGACTATGGAGGAGTTCAGAATGATGCCATGGGAGGCATATGACAAGGACTCAATTCAGCTTTGCTAGACTTTCTAGATAAAGAAACGAGTTTACAAGTCAAGGAATATAAGTGTAGGTGGAGCAGGTGAGAGAGTTCTATGGAAAATAACCTCACAGGGTGATCTGATAATAAATTTCTAACTGGGCAGGTCATGGTGGGTAATCATCCTTAGGCATATAACTTCTTCAGTAAAAGGTTTAAACCAGCTCTGTGCATTGTTCTTATGCATCGAGGTTAACACACCTTTGAAATATCAGAAGTAATGTCCCACCAAGGGGAGCAACGTCAGAACCTGGAAAAAGCAAAGAAATATATCCTACCCAGAGATTACAGAAAATAATGCAGTTCCACTTTACAATCTTTATTTTAACTTATTGAAACAGTGTTAGACTTTTGACCTATGAAACTGTAAGATAATAACGTTTTGTCATTTAAGTGTAATAAATGTCTATACTGATTTATGGCATGTAGCCAATTGCTTGGCTAACTAATAAGACTTGGGAAGGAACACAATTTGAAATACGGTGACAAAAAGTCTGGGAGAGAGATATAGACACATTGCATCCCATGTGAATGTTTATCAAAGGTGACATCAGTAGAGGAATATTTTAATAATTTATTGTATAAGATGGCCTATTCTGTGGATATCTATAAGTCTCTTTCCCTGCCACTCTTCTCATTGTCCAATAGGCTATTGAACATGGTTGCAGGGATGGAGATTAGGCAGCAAAATAAACTTCCACTCACCAAAGGTGACCTCGCTACAACCGCTGTTGAGTGCCCAATCAGCCAGCATCAGAGACCAACACTGAGTATCCAGTATGGCATCATTCCCTGCGGTGATCAGCCAGATACCTGGTGATAGGTAGATTACATTAGACCGTGCCTATAATGGAAGAGGCAGTACTTTGTTCTTTCTAAAAGAGACAATTATTCTAAATTTTCATTTTCTTTCTATAAGCACAATGCTTCTGTCAAATCTATCATTATGGACATACAAAATACCTTATCTATTATTATGCGATTCTACATATCATTGCTTCTAATCATGAAACTTACTTCACAGAAAATGAAGTACAGCAATGGGCCCATGTATATGGAATTTCCTAATCTTACCATGTTCCCTACCATCCTGAGCAACTGGCATTTCGGAATAGTGGAATCGATTTTTGGAGACTCAATTACAGTACCAGGTAGGTGGCAATAACTTTGGGGTTTAGACAACCTCTAGGATGCTGTACATGTTCTTAATTAGCATCTATATATGATTTTTTTTTTCATAGCCAGGATTGACAGGTCTAGAATCAACGGGGTGAAAATGGAAGTTGCACCACTCACTGTTACCTGTTATCCATGCTGATATACTGGCAAAAATGTTTGCTTCCTGTCCCCATATCCTTATACTCTGCTGGTCTAGAGATCTTAATTTTAAAGAGAAAATTATTTCTACCAGGAGACATAACAATGATTCCACTGAATTGAAAACTGAGACTGTGAGAGGGCCACTTTTGACTCCTTATGTCTCTGAGTCAACAGGCAAAGAAGTGGGTTACTGTGCTGGCTAGGTGGCATGGTAAATTAATTGGTTTGCTACTACACGATGGATTTAAGAAAGAGTATGTTTGGAATACAGGAGATTTCTTAGGACATCTTTTAGTACTTCCATATCTTATGGTTAGAGTAGATTGGAGACTACAACAATCCAATTCAGGCAAGACTGCTAATGGCTCAAACCCTTCAAGAATGAAGGTTTGGGATTATGCCACCAAGGGAAGAACAATGACCAACTGTGGGCAAAGAAAATATGGAGTGGGAAATGGAAGAACGTAATTATAAATACTAGCTGTGGCTACATGATCAATGTAGGAACAAAGATTATAATCATTATGAATACTTCTTTCTTACTTTGATATGAATGTTTGTGTATATATATATATATATATATATATATATATATATATATATATTAACCAAGCAGTTTTGTTTTTTCCCTTTATTATCTCTTTATCATCTTACATGAAATACATTAAGAATGGTTAACTTTATCTCACAGATTTAAGCTTCAGGATATTGAATGAAGAGAATGAACATCATTGAAGAATTTTTCATCCTCTTCTAAGGAAAGGGTTAGTTTGTTTTTGATTGTATCCTAGATAGTTGTATCATGTTGCACATAAATATGACTTTGTTATTGTCTCTATTTGGAAATTAAGATTTAAGAAGATACGCTCAAGGATATCGGTGTCTTGACAAGGATGAACTGTGATGACTTTTTCATGTGCTCACTTGGTTAACCTAAAGTCTCTAGTTATTCAGTAAAATGCTAATCTATGTGTTGACATGCAAGTAATTCATAGATGTGCTTAAAGTCCATCATCAGTTGAAAGTGGACATTCTGGAAGAATTAAGTAAAGGGGCCAAGCTGGGAATTTTCTGTAAATGGAGAAATTACATGGGATGTCTAGAGCACAATCTAAAGGCAGTGCTGGGGAGTAAGAAGAGGTGCCTTGAGTAGCTCCATTCAACCTTGATGTAGTACTTCCTGAGTAAAATGTAATGTTCATTTGATGAAGGAAAGCAGAGAATGACTACTGTATGCTATAGGCTATGGCGATTAGCATGAAGAAAAAAATTGTTGAGGTCAGAGAAAGATTGACATGGAAAAATCAGGAGTGGTTTGGAATGTGAGAATATTAGATGCATGGAATTAAAAAGCAAGATTTTGCTTAGCATAGATTTTGATTTAGAACATAAAGAAAAAGTACTGAAGAATAAGTAACAGAAAGCACTGTACTGGATGGGTTAAAAACTGTGTATAGCATAGTATTACCAGCAACATGGAAATTAAAGAAAATTATATTATGATAAATGGTATCTGTAAAATAACCAGTACCTATATGAATAACTATAGTCATCCATAAAGAACCTGTACCTTAGCATTTTATCGCTACAAACAAGAGAACTAGTCTCATCTTGTGATCTTAAAAATGAGAGAACAATGGGTTAGAGCAGGTGTCATTGTTAGTGTCACAGAGCTAGTTCAAGGCGGCAGAACTAATAGAATTCCAATTGTTTGTTTTCTGTCTATTTCAGTGCCAAGCTAATCCTCCATGTTCCTAGTTTAAGAGGTGGAATGGTATAGTGGTTAATAGCATTGTCTGTCGGACCAGACCACTGGATTCAAACCCTGAATCTGAAACTTATAAGCTGTGAGACCTGAGTCAGACAGTACTTTGGCTTCCTCATCTCTAAAATGAGAATGACAGTTGTGTCAATATCATAGGAATGTTGTAGAATACGAATGAGTTTGTTCATTTAGACTATTTAGACTAATGCCAGATACATTGTAAGTGCTGAGTAGATGTTAGCTATTATTATTATGTGAACTGTACTATAAAATTATCCTGAACAGATTTTGGATTTAGGGGTTACAAAAGATATAGAGCACCTGGTGGTGAATTTAAATTACAGTCCTAATTATTGCACAGCTAATGTGAACACAGAAAAACAGAAGGATGAAGGAAAGACAGCCACAAAGTTTTTCTTCATTACGCTAAATTAAAGATTGTGGTAGGGTATCTATATGTAAAATCAAATATGCAAGTAATTTTAAAAAATGAATAGTGAGATTAAAAAGCTACCAAACAAAAGGATTTACCAAAAGAAGTAGAAGTTGAAGTCACTTGTTAAATGGCAATTGGATTGAGGGAAAATACAAACGACATCCTAGGGGCTTTTTCTATGATGAGAATGGTTATGAAGGGATTCCCAAGCAGAAAGTCCAGATAAGTGGTCAGAAAGGGAGAGCAGCAAAACAGCTCTATCTCTTTGGATAGCTGGAGGGATACTTAATAAGCCTAAGAACTGTTGATAGATGAAAAGAATCACAGCAGGAGAACAGTTTCAGCCTCACTATGTAGAAAAAAGCAGGGACTGGGAGCCATTGTATAATATTCCACTACTCAAATGAAGAATCATTAGACTTAAATAGACCAATAAGGGCCAATGGAACTCAGATGAAACCTCTCAGTTGCATCACTGACTTTTTGAGAGCAACTAAAAGTAAAATGTATTTAAAATGCTAAGCTCTGTGACAAAATTTTCTCTGGATACAATTTCCTGAAAATGGCTTTTTGAATGGTGGAGCAATTGGCTGACTCTAACTAAACAAGACTCCGTATGTTTTTGGTGTAGGAGCTGCATCAGTGAATCACAAAAATGCAGTTAAGAAATTAACTGTTTATAGTGCTAGGTACTAAGAATTTTTGTATTTGGCTACATAACATATTTCCTTTCCACAGGAGGTAGTTATGACAAATTAGAAGTCTAAAAATTTTCTGATGGTGTAAAGGCCCAGCTGTCACTGGGGAGATAGTGATCAGATTTCATAGCTGCATGGTCCCGTGGTGCCACGGAGAGCTCCATATGGTCACCCAAATGTTTCAGCTTAATCCAGTGAAAATTTTCAGTCTGAGTTTTACTTGTAAAGAATAAAACTCTTCTTGTATGAATTTATCATTATGTGCCTACCAAGAAAAAAAGTCTTGTTAACTGGTTACATTTTTTTAAATGAAAAAATAATTCGCTTAAGAACAACTTTGTACAGCTGTTATGTTGTCTTCATGATAAACAGATAATGATGTACTCCTGGGGACTCCACAGAATTTACTTTATATCAACTGTCATATAACCTAAAAAAGGTGGACTTTTTAATGGATGTATAGTGAATAATTAAAATCTGTGGGAATACCTGCTTCTATGATAATAACAATTTTATAAACCACTGTTTTCTCATTTCCCCAGAAAATCATCTCTACTAAATTGTTAATGTAATTAACTAAGTGCCGGGACACTTGTATGCATGTCAAATATGTCAGCTTAAGTCTTACCCAATAACAAATGACAAATGCATAATTTATTGAGTCTTAAATGGCTATGCCCTTGGATATTTTTCATATAAGTAATTTGCTTAGAAACACATCTGGCTCGTGAGGGTAACAACTGTTTTAAAGAAGGTCTGCTCTATATTTTAAAGTTAAAGGAAGGATACAGCAATCTTATTTGTTAAAATTTTGTATGAAATCAAGAAAGGTTTTCAGTTTTATAATTGTTTTGAGTTTGACAATATAAATAATATTACAAAAATCTTTCAATAAAGCAGCCAAATGTTGAAAATATAAGCAATGGGTCAAATACCACTTCATAAAAAATTTTGATTTTACCAAAATATCTAATGTACCTAACTTGTTAAGATATACACTAGACTCTACTAGGTTGAATATTTGCTTTTAATGAAGTGTAAATACAAGTATTTGGCATTTATTATTAAAAATACTAAATTTAAATATTGAGAGTGCTTCAAAATATTTAATTTTTAAAATTAAAACTATTTCGCTGTTAATTCTTAAGCACACGTAATCTATATAGCTATTAGCATTTCTGTGGTGGTTCTAAGCTTATACAAAACAAATAAAAATATTCTGTTTCATTAATTTATGTTTCTCTGAGGTACACAAAGTATGTTTTTTATTCTTATTTTTCAACTAGCATTGATATTCATTATTATTCTATATTAGTTTCAAGTGTACAGCATACATTTTAAATTTTATTCTGTTGGTGTACAAAAAAAGGTATTGTGGAGAAAATACATTTTTAAAAACCTATAATAAACATCCAGTTACCTTTAACTTAACATTTCACCTTGCAGTACACACAAAATGTTTAATTATTTGAGGATTAATGGAGGTAGTTTATAATTAAGCTGAAGTATGAACTGATGTCATCATCTCAGTATGATGATATACATTTTTTTGCCAAAGCACCTGTTGTTTTGGAAGGAAGCAGCTGATATCATTATCTGCGCAGCCAGATAGCCCTGTTTCCTGCTGCTTAAAAAATTATCCTAAGGGTTACCTAAGTTGGAGTAATTCAGCATTTATGTTTTCATATCCAGAAGAGGACAAAATGGAGAAAATGACTTCGCTAGCAATCAAAGGAAGGGAAAGTGAAAGATATGCTGGGGAAAAAGGAAGAAGAGAGGGGAAAGATAGAGAGCTTCAACTTATGTGACCAAAGGATATTGCTACTCACTCCTGGGATGGTCTTCTTAATTGTTCTAAAAGTATATGGAGTTTGCAAAAAAATAGAACAATGAAAGCAACTAATTGACTTTGTTATTGTAAATAAAATGTTGCATTGTTGGGGGAAGTAGAGGAAAGAAGATATAAAATTTTATGCTTCAATCCAAAATATAATAGTATGTTCTAAATGTTAATACACATGTCTCTGTTTCTAAATTTTACATGTACAGAATCAATGATCTATTGACAGACAAAATTCAAGTGAACCAAATTCTCATTTTCTCCTGTCTATTAGATATCTTGCCCCTGAATGGATTTTTTTTTTTTTTTGGTTTGCTGGATGGTTGATTGATCTTTTGTTATGCATTGATTAGGGATAAAGGTGAAGGCCTTTGAAATATGAACACAAGCTGCTTTGTAAACATATCATCAACATACTCACTTGCCCTGTCATTGGCCTTAACCCAAATCTCTCAGCATGAGACAATTCTACAGTGTCCCACACTGCCAAAACAATATCCTGAATATAATCTAAATCATGTATATTGTTCCTATACTCTTCTATAAAAGTTGTTGCCTACTCAGTGTTTCCTTTTATCAAACATATGCTCTTCCCAACTTAGTTCTTCCTTCTTTCTTATTGGGACTCATGGCCCTAATCAATACTATTTATCTGCCACATTTTCTTCTATACAATATTGTTTTTTCCTCTCCACAATCTATCTCTCGTAACACTTACAGACACTAGTTATTCTTTCCTCACGGATCATTGTTGTTGTTTATTGAGATATATTTTATTCCTATAAAAAAATCTCAATCTTTGGAAACATGGCAGAGTGAGTGATGTCCCCAGATCTCTCCCCTTAGAACAACAATAAGCTGAACATCTAAACCTCAAAAAAAAAAAAAAAAAAACCACCCAAACTGCACACCAGCACATCTGAGCGTGGGATCTGCGCATAAAAGCTGCCACAGGTCAGAACCCCGGGTGTCAGGCTGTGGGCTGGAAAGAATAAAGAAGCTGCCTCATGCAGCTGCTGGAGCTCCCTGCAGAAGGGGGGTTGGGGGAGAGGAGAGAAGGAGTTGCGAGTTCCTGCGGTCAGTTCCCTGAGCAGCCCTGACTTTGAAAGCTGCAGGGCCTAGTTATCAGGGAAGAAAGCGGAGAAGCGGGACGGGACCACAGAGGAACAACAGTTGATTTTTGCCAGCTGCAGTTGCAAAACCAAGGCTGACCTGCAGCCCACAACCCCCAACTCGGAGGGTCCTTCCTACCATATGCTCCAGGACTGAACACTGCAGAGCCCCAGGGGAATCTGAGCAAATGCTGCCAAGACTGTTGCTGACACTTACAGGGACTGAAACTGAGATTAGCGAGCATAATTAAATATCTTCAAGAAAATTTAAAAAGCATTATTAAGACTTTGTATAAAGCAGGGATCCAAGAGGCTTAGACGCCACCTACTGGAATCCAAAAGAAAAGCGCCTTCTTTGCAACAGGCTAAAAGGAGACCTTTATGTAATAAATCTTCTTTCTGGAAAAACAGCAGAATACACTTCCATTAATGCCCAGGCAGAGAAATAGTCCATTAAACACCATAAACAACCAAGAAGACAAGCCATCTCAGGAATAAAGATAAAAATCTCCTGAAAATAAGCATACAGACATAGAAATGTGCAACTTAAATGACAGAGAATTAAGGATGGAACTTTTGAAAAAAACTCAATGAGATCCAAAATAACACAAATCAACAACTTCAGGAATTAAAAAAATACAACTAGATGAGCAGAGCAAGAAAATTAAAACCTTTAAAAAGAACCAAATAGAACTTCTGGAGATAAAGACACACTGTAAGTGTTGAAAAATAAAATAGCAAGCTTGGGAAATACAGTTGATGAAATGGTGGAAAAGATCAGTAATATCAAAGACAGAAATTTAGAAATAAATCAGAAAGAAGAGAGAAACCGAAGAAGAAAAATAGTGAAAGAGAAATTCAAGAACTAGCTGATACCATCAAGAGAGGAAACATAAGAATATGGGCATTATCAAAGGCGAAGAAAAGGAACAGGTATTAGAAAGCATTTTCAGACAAATAGTGGATGAGAATTTCCCAAATCTAAGGAATGAGCTGGAGCTTGAAATTCAAGAAGTCAACAGAACACCCAGGTATCTCAACCCAAAAAGGCCTTCACCAAAACACATTGTATTAAAATGATAAAAAATCAATGACAAAGACAGAATTCCCAAGGCAGCCAGTGCAAACCTTACAAGCCGGAAAGGAATGGAATCAAATATTTAAACTATTAAATGAAAGGAACTACTAGCCTAGAATAATGTATCCAGCTAAGCTCTTCTTAGATATGAAGGAGTAATTAAGACTTTTCCAGACATACGAAAACTAAGGGAATTCTCCACTATGAGGCCTTCACTACAGGAAATACTGAAAGAGGTCAGTCCACCTAAAACAAAATGACAAAAAGTAAAATAAATAATTAGGAACAAAGTGACTATCAGACAAATAGAAGCAGAGGAGTGCAACCCTTACTAAGAACAGGTCATTATAAGCTTAAATAATAAGAAAAGAATTGTTATAACAAGATAGTAATGAACATTCATCATACATAGAAAAAAACTGAGATAATGACTAAAAAGGGGGGCACTCAAAGATTAAAATTTGCAAAGGGGAATGGAGATAAGGCACACACAGAAGAAAATGGACGACTGTATATATATATATATATATATATATATATATATATATATATATATATAACTATCCTCTACATATTTGTAATGGTAACCACACAACAAAGATTCAGAACTGAAGTATATAACATAAAACAAGAAGGACCAGAGGAAAAACCCACAAAAGCCAACCAAAATAAAGAAAACAGAAACACAAGGACAAGGAAGAAATGGAAACACTGAGCTCCCAGAAAGCAAAAGATAAAATGGCTATAAGAAGACCTCATGTTTCAATAATCATCCTAAATGTAAATGGACTGAACTCACAAATAAAAAGGCACAGAGTTGCAGAATGGATCAAAAAACAAAACTCAATCATATACTGCCTCCAGGAGACACAACTCAGCTCCAAAGACAAATACAGACTCAAAGTGAAAGAGTGGAAAA